>NW_007251146.1:159689-192775 GCF_000164805.1 Carlito syrichta | reverse complement strand
TCCCAGCACTTTGGGAGGCCGAGGTGAGGGGATTGCCTGAGCCCACGGGTTGAAGAACAGCCTGGGCAACTTGGCGAGACCTCATTGCTACAATAAAAACTCAAAAAATTAGCCAGGCGTGGTAGTGCACACCTGTAGTTCCGGCTGCTTGGAAGACTGAGGCGGAAGGATCACCGGAGCCCAGCAGGTTGATGCTGGGATGGCTGTGAGCATTCCACTGCACTCCAACCTGGGTGACAAAGTAAGACTCCAACTCAAAAAGAAAAAAAAGATGACATTCTGTAATTCTGTCTTGCTTCTCCTGAATCATACCTCTCACGCCAAATGCAGGTAAGTACTGGCACAGTGACCTTCATTCCCAAACCCACCCCAGGGACCTAGTCAGAAAACCAGCCAGCAACAGAGCAAGGCTTCTATGAGGCATCACAACCATTCCAGGTTCCAGAGCCCTAACGACTTCTTCCAATTCTCTCCCCTGTGCTCCCAGCTGGTCTCGGCTCCACATGCAACGGATCTGATTAAATGAACAGAAACTGGCTTGGAAGGGTGTGGCGAGGGCTCGGTGGAAGCCCATCTGTGAGGCAGGGGACTGGGACCCAGCGGGGAGTGCATGGGCCTCCACCCGGTCGTGTGTGTGGTTTCTGCACCTGCTTGGGCTGCAGGATTGGGATGAGCCCTTGTGTCCGGGAGACTCAAATGTGGAAGTGGACAGCCTGAGTCAGGCCTGCCGAGAACGAAGACGGAGGAAGAGGAGGGTGGGCCCGGCCCTGCCCCCCGGGGTCCCGGGACCTCCCTGGAGCCTTCCCTCGCTGTGTGTGAGCCTCAGTGTCTTCATCTGTGAAATAGGAACCATGAGTAGGACACACCGTGGAGGGCAGCCAGCGGTCCCCAATCCCCTGAGCCCATGACCATGGGGGACACAAGGCAAGGGAGAATTGCGTGGAAGGTGGAAACAAGGGAGTGGGTCATCTGATTCTAAAACAGAGACGTCACCCTGGAGTATCCAAGTGGGCCCAGCGCAGTCACAACGCTCCTTTAAAGCAGAAGAGGGGGACAGGAGAGAGAGCCAGAGGGGTGCAGTAGGAGGACTTGGTGGGCCGCGGCTGAGTGGGAGACGGAGGGAACCAGGAGTCGGGAGAGGCAGGAAGCCGTCTCCCAGAGGAGCCAGCTGCACCGACACCTGAATCGTAGCTCCGTGAGGCTCATGTCAGACTCTGACCTCCATAACCCCAAGGTCATTCTAAGACACCAAGGTGTGGGGCATCCACCCAGCCGCAAGTGGAAACTGTCGCCAACGCCTGGCAGGGTGTGGGGATTAACGACGCGCTCGACAGAGCTTGGGACGCTGAAAGCGCAGCAGATGGCTGCGACTTTCACCACCAAGACGGTGGTTTGGGGGTGGGTGCCGACGTTCTCCCTACCATACCCAGCTCTAGACGATGGCCCTGAGGGGGTGAGGCTGGGCTCCTGGCCTAGCATGTGCCAGTGTCCCCAGACACTCCTGCACCCCACAGGGCTCTTGCCACACCCTCCCGTCACAGCTGGCCAGCCTCCCTTTCTTGGCAGAGCTGTGTAGACTTGAGCAGGGGGAATGTGCCCTCCAGTATCCCTCGGCACGGTTCAACCTCAACTGGGGGCTGGACCCAGGCATCCCTATTTCTTAAAGTTCCCCAAGTGCTTTCAGTGGCCACCCAAGCCTGAGAAGGTCCTCTAACCTATAAAGAACGCCGACCAACCTCGATCATTAGCCACGATGACAACAGCAACAGTGGCGGTCATCCATGCGGACAGAACACTAGCTAAACACCCTCCGTGTGTTCTCTGCTAACATCCTTAAGCCTGAGTCGTGGGCACCACTGGCACCCCCACTTCACAGGTGACAACGCTGAGGTCCAGAAGCGTGGAGAACCTCCCCAAAGGTCACTAAGCTGGGAGGGGCAGAGTCTGGAGCCACACACGGGGTGCAGCCATCTCTCCCGGGTCCTCCCGTACCCTGCAGCAGATCAGGGCTACAAGAGAAGGAAGTTCCAGGTTTAGACAGACCTGGGTTCGGGCTGGGGGTTGGGGTGTAAATATGTCTTCCCGTCACTCACGATGTATTACTTCTTGGTTGTGACTCGCGTTGAAAACAGGCCTCACCACAGTGAATATCTTTGCAAAATAAAATAAGTCCTAATATTTTCTTTGAGTTGGAGTCTCACCCCGTCGTCCAGACTTGGGGTGCAGTGGTCGTTCCCAGCCACCGCAGCCTCGACCTGCTGGGCTCCGGCGATCCTTCCGCCTCAGCCTCCCACATAGCCGGAACTACAGGCATGCGCTACCATGCCCAGCTGATTTTTGATTTATTGTAGAGATGAGGTCTCGCCAAGTTGCCCAGGCAGGTCACGAACCCGTGGGCTTAGGCAATCCACTCACCTCAGCCTCCCCAAGTGAGGGATTACAGGCTGAGCCACCAAGCCCGGCTAGTCCCAACATTTTCAAAATGAGGTCTCATGGGTAAAGGAGAAGAGTCTGTCCGCCTGGTTCTGAGGACCACGGATTTTTCAGTGTCAGTGCCCCTCAGAAGCCGCCCGTGGAAGAAGAGCTGGGTTTATTCCATGTGCCACGAGGGTGGATGCCCCCACAGAACTGTGGGGCAGGAGGGTGTGGGAAGAGCCCTGTGGGGTGCGGGAGGGTCCAGGGATGTGGGCGCACACTAGGCCAGGAGCCGGTGGGAAGGGGCGGTATTCCGTCCATCTCATCGCCAGCGAGGGGAAGCCTGCACCAGGACAGAGCTGACACAGGTGACCAAGAGGTCGTCCCTCATTTCAGCCAAGAGAGGGGACACGGGTGTTTGTGGGTGGCACAGGGACCTTTGTCCCACCTGATGGTGATCTCGGAGTGACCATGTCTGCGAATGGTGTCGTGTGAGGGGCTGATGCCCAGCAGGACGACCAGGCCTGGTCAGGAACTCCGGGTGGCCCTGGGTGTCACTGCCTCCGCCTTCTCAAGAGTGAGGAGCGGGAACCCTTTTACAACTGTTCTACAATCTCTGCTTTTCACCTTGGCCTGTCCCTCCGTGTCTGAAGTTAGACCCCGGCTGGGTGTCTGAGACACTTCCCCCCGACTCCTCTGCTGGCTCACTGGCAAAATCCAGTCGTGTTTCTCCAAGCGTTCTCCACATGGCACTTGTTAGGTAAGTTCTGTGGGAGTAAGAATAAGAGGTTTCTCTGGACCACAGTCTGGGAAGCATTGGGTTCTTTACTGAAGGACTTATAAGAGCCTGTACGACGCACCTTGTGAAGCTCCCAGAAAACACTGGAGTATTCTCAAAACTTGTTAGGCCGCAAAACTTTTGTATTTTTGGTTAAGTTACAAATGGGGTCAGTATCCTATGGGACAGTTTATAAAATGCTAAAAAAAAGGATCTAAAACTGTTGAGACACGGACCCCTGAGGGACTCTCTCCCTGCAGAGAGTTCACGTCACATGTGAAACACACATGCCGGGATGCTGTCAGGTCCACAAGACGCCGCCGTGATGTATGCCAAAGCACGTTAGCGGGTTTGGCGCAGCATCTGACCATCCTGAGGTGCCCGGTCCACAGAGCCGGAGAGCCATGTGGTCCGTCTCCCTTGCACACCCCATGGCCTCAGCCTGCTTGCCTCTGGCCTCCCCCTCCCCCTCCCCAACAAGCCGCCTCCTTCCTGTTCTTCCCTGGAGCATGCCCTTCACTGGCCTGGCACTGCTTGCATGCCACACCCCTGTCTGGGCACTCCCGCTTCACCCGGAGACCCCCTCTGCCAGGAAGCCTGCCGTCCCCACCCCAGCAAGGCCAGTCCTCTGCTGCCCCTCCAGCAGCTCCTTCCCCGGATCCTTTCTAGCACCTTCCATGTCGTGATCTGCAAATTCTTCTCAACAATCAATCATGCCTGTTCCCCCCACCCCATCCCAAGGGACCAGAGGGACTTGTTTTACTCAAAACTTTTGTATTTTTGATTAAGTTACAAATGGGGTCAGTATCCTACAGGACAGTTTATAAAATGCTAAAATAAGGATCTAAAACTGTTGACACATGGACCCCTGAGGCACCCGGGAGTCTCCGCAGGGAGTTCATATCACGTATGAAACACCCATGCCAGGATGCTGTCGGGTCCAGCTTCTTGTGCTGGGCTTGGCATACAGCAGGTGCTCAAAACATGCGTTGGGTGAACAAGTGAACACAGGGCCTCTGCAGAGGATTTCAAGACTCAAGAATGTTGGAAACCACAGGTCAAAAGGATGCAGAAAACTCAACACTTGAGAAAAGCATTGCCAGTAGGTAGGGGGGCCGCCGAGGGGATGGGGCTTTTGTTGGGAGTAGAGTAGGGTAGTGTTCTAAGGTTGCCTGGTGGTGGCCACACACTCTGTGCTAAAGTCCAGAGAATGTGCGCTTCAGACGGTGAAAGTGTGAGTGAGATTCCTACCACATTAAAACTGTTACCGAAAATCAGCTGAATCCAGATAAACAGAGTGAGAGCATTCTTTGTACTATCCTTATAACTTTCCTGCGCTTTCAAAATTATTTCCCAATAAGGTTTTTAAAATATGGTTTTGTTATTTTTTTGAGACAGGGTCTTACTCTGTCACCCAGGCTGGAGTGCGACGGCACGATCATAGCTCACTGCAGCTTTGACCTGCTGGGCTCAGGCGATCCTTCTGCCTCAGTCTCCCAAATAGCTGGAACTACAGGCACGCACCACCACGTCTGGCTAATTCTTTTATTTTTTTGCCCACTCTCACCCAGTGAACATGTATTCTGCATTTATTTCACGCTCATATTCCCACTCATAAGGGGGCCCTGAACCCTAGTCACATCGGCACAAAGGGGGATCGGCAGTCACTGGACACTGCCAGGGGTGGCAGAGGGCATGTCACAACACAAAGCATACCTGGTCCCAAACCAGGGGGAGTGAGGGCCAGTGGGAGACTCACACTTCACCTGCATGCAGCCAGCTTGGGTAGCTAATCCTGACTTGTAACCCACGTCTCTATAATAAAATAAAGATTAAAAATAAAAAAACAGGCAGGCTGGTGTTTCATCCAAAGGGGTCTAATTCCGTCATTCGTGCACGTGTCTTGCCACAGCACCTGGGCCGGCTTCTGCAGAAACCTCAGCGGCCTGTGTCGCAAGAACGTGGCCCTGCCACACGGCGTGGCCTGCGGCTGCTCAGGAAAACATAGCATCCGGCTGCCCGACACAGGTGGCTAAGAGAGGAATGGGGCTGCCATGGCCCAGCGCAGTGCAGGGTCTGGCCCGGGGTCCCGGGCAGCCCAGCTGTCCTGCTGGGGACCTCCCTGTGCCCCCACCGCCGGCAGGTGAGGTGAGATCCCGAAACCAACCCTCCCTGGCCAGTTCCCCTTCCTGCGCCAGCGAAATGTGGGCCTTCCACCAGGAACTCCTCCCGGGGCGTTGCCTTCCCCGAGGTGGGACACGGAGAGCTGGATTCAGGAAGTTCTGGGTGTCTTCGGTGCTCTACTTCGCCTTTTCACTTTTCTTATCAGACAGGTGTGTGAGTCATCTCGCGAGGGATGCCGCCTCACTGTGGAACTACCTGGCCGTGCGGGGCCCCGAAACTCCGCTTTCTGGTGGGGGTCGAGGTAGGGCCCCACGACGAAACGGAATTCAGCACGAGAAGGGCCGAAACGGAAAGCAGAAGAGCCAGAGTCGCTCCCATGGCTCTGGGCCTTTCAGGCGGGAAGATTCTAGGGCAGGGTCCGCTCTCCAGAGCCTCATTGGGGACTTGGCGCCACCCCAGAGAGGGAGCTTGCCTCTCCAGCCTCACAGAGTGGGCTTCACTGACGGGCAGCTGCTTGGTATGCAGAGTCCCTTCTACTCTCTAAGCCTCAGTTTCCTCACCTGTAAAATGGGGCAGCAGGCCAGACGTGGTGGCTCACGCCTGTCATCCCAGCATTTTGGGAGGTAGAGGCCAGGGGATTTCCTGAGCCCAGGGATTCAAGACCAGCCGGGGCAACTTGGCAAGACCTCGTCTCTCCAATAAATAAAAAAATTAGCCGTGTGTGGTGGCGTGCACCTGTGGTTCCAGCTACTGGAAAGACTGAGGCGGAAGGACAGCCAGAGCCCAGCAAGTTAAGGCTGTGGTGATCATGAGCATGCCACTTCACTCCAGCCAGGGTGACAGAGTGAGACCTTGACTCAAAAAAAAAAATGGGACTTCAGTAATGTCCACCCCACCAGGCTCTAAAGGATGCCATCAGCATGCCCATCAATGGGTTCCATTAATTCTAATAATAACTATGATTTATTGAGCACCTAATTTATTCTTTCAAGCAAACAATATTATCCAACACCGAGGCATCCCCCCATACTACACCAGGTACTTTTCTGAGCACTGACAGCTCTGTTTTCTTATCAATTGTCACAGCCTTGCCGTGAGGCTGTCTTACTTTTTCTGTTTTACAGATGAGGAAACTGAGACAAACAGGGTCACGTGGCCAGCCAGAGTGGATCTAGGTCTGTGGACCTGCTGCTTCAACAACCTAAAGAGGGCGCCTCCTTTAGATAAAAATACAAACTTCACCAGTGCGACCCACCAAGAGTCTTTTGTGACTTCATTTTAATGGGTTTACATGTCAATAGCCCAACAGGGCCGGTGGCCACCATATTGGACAGCACAGCTGTAAGTCGTCAGAGAGTATGAGTTGGGGGCTGTGATGTGATCAGACCCGACAGCAAACGGGCAGGGTGGCTGAGTATCTGCAGGGAAAACAGTCATCTGGTTTCACAAGAATCCAGGCAACAGGGGCGGGAGCTGGTGGGGCCTGGGAAGCACGGGTTGAGGTGACCGTGGGCCCCCAGGCTCTACAGCTGGTCCTGAGGCTTGGAAACCAGGAGGGGGAGGAGGTGAGGGAAGCCGAGCAGGTTGCAATGAGGAATGTGGTAAAGGTATTCTGTGCTTCAGGTGCTCATGGGCCACCCCGGCAGAGACATCCAGGGCTCGTTCCTTAGTTCCAGCATCCATGGCGCCGGCGCTCAAGGCGTGGCGGCCACATCACGGGATAGAGATAGTCACGCAAGAAGACCCAGGTCTGACCCAGGAAGCACGAGCCTAGGAAGTGGCAGCAGGTAACCCAGAGTCCCCCAGCAATGCCACCAACACGCCTGAGCGTGCACAAGCACCACTGGGAGAGTTTCTCCTAGATCTGGGGCGCCGTTCCAGGTGCCATGCGGCAGTAGCTGCAGACCCCAATCCTTCTCACCCTCACCCCTCCAGTGGCAGATGGACACCCTGAACTTCCTCACCTGACGGCCTTCTCTGGCCACCTGCCTCTGCTTTGCCTCCTGGGCAGGGGCCAAAGTGCCGGAATTCATACCCTTAGAAATAGCACTTGAATGTGTTCCTTCCACCTTCCTAAGAACCCTAAAATGTAGACACTGTCAGTATCACATGCAGATGAGGAAGCTGGAGCACGGAGAGGTGGAGCCACTTGCCCAAAGTCACACAGCTGCTGGGTGGCAGAGCCCAGAACCCAGCCAGGCCTCCTGTCACAGAGCAACACATCACACCTCCTCGTAGATGCACCTGGCAGTGACCCACAGGGGCTCAAGACATTCACCCACCATGATGTCTGGCTGACTCCGGCCATCTCTGTTGCTCCCTCAGGATAGTATCTGTGGCCTGGGCCAGGCTGTCCATGGAGAGCCCTGCCCTGGGAGCCCTGCGTGCATTTCATCCTCCCTGGACTGGGGATTCTTGTCCCCACCTCCCACTGTGAGCCCAGGGCTAATGTTGCTGCTCTACTGCCGAAACTTCTCTCCTCACACTCAAGATTCAGGATTTAAAAATAAAGAAAAATAAAACCGGGTTCAAAATTAGCACAAGATTCGCTACAAAGAACACAAGACACAATTTCCTGTATGAGTTTTTTTTTTCTCTTCAGTTTTTTTAAGACTTCCAGAAAAGTTTCCTCTGCAAAACTAAGACCAAAAGAGTAAAAAATGCAAATGTGCTGCTCCGACCTTAAACCATCGCCTAAACCCAGCATGGGGTAGAAACAGAGGCCTAAAGGCCCAGAGGCTCCAAATGGAGATTGGCTGGAATCTCATGGGATCACCAAGACTGTGGCCTCCCAGAGGGCAAACCTCTGACCTGTGTCCTGAGCCTGGCACCGTGCTTGGCTCAGTAGATGAATGGTGGGTGGTAGATAGTTAGTGGATGGATTGGATTGGTGGGGGGGTTGTTGAGTAGACAGGTGGGTGGATGGATGGTAGTGGATGGGTAGATAGGTAGGTGGATGGTTGGGTAGGTGGATGGATGGTTGATGGATGGGTAGATGGGTGGGCGGGTGGATGGTCGGGTAGGTAAATGGATGGTAGTGGATAGATAGGTAGGTGGATGGTTGGGTGGGTGGATGGTTGGGTGGCTGGATGGATGGGTGATGGATGGGTAGATGGGTGGGTGGGTGGGGGGATGGTTGGAGAGGTAGATGAATGGTAGTGGATGGATAAGCAGGTAGATGGCTGGGTAGGTGGGTGGATGGAGAGGGTGAATGTGTGTGGAGAGGGTGAATGGATTGGTGCATGGATAGTTGGGTAGGTGAATGGATAGGGGATGAATAGGAAAATGGATGGATGGATGAGCAGATGGATGGTTTAGTGGATGAATGAATGAAAGTGAGAGAATGAGTAAATAAACTGTGTTTCGGAGCACCACATCACTTGGCACTAACAGAACCAGTCAGAGGGGAAATGCAGCCAAGTGCTTCCAAGCGCAGATGTGGGCCTCACAGAGACTCAGAGCCAGCCTTGAGTTTTGGCTCTGCCCTCGCTGGCCGGGGACCTTTGGATGGGGCTCACCCACAGAATGGAACTGTCGATCCCAGTAGTCTGTATCCCATAAAGTTGAGCTAAAGTCTGTTACCTAAGAGCATAGGGGTCCTACATCAGACTCGGGAAAAGCAGGGACTGTAGTTAGTAAACAGAATTATCAGGGGAGGCAGGATTCCAAATAGCTGCACTGAGGAAGAGCGAGTAACTTCTGTAGAATTCAGGTGGACAGGTCCAGATAGACTTGTGGAATGATGAAGAGACAAGAAACCATCCAACAGAAAAGTCTTTTCCCCCTCCAAGTCTTCTTGCGATGGAAGGAGCAACTCTATGAAAAACCGAGCTCCCCATCACTTCAAGTATTCAGGCCCATGAATGACCAGTTATGGTGGATTAAATTTGCCTGTTAAGAGTTGGGGGTCTGTGTCCCTTTCTTCAATTCAATGGACTCCTCTCTGACCAATAGATTAGGTGTAAGTGATGCTGTGTCCATTTCCAGACCTAATCCCTAAAATTATGGCAGCTGCTTCTCTCTGTCTCTTAGAACATGTATCCTTGGTCTCCAGAGGACCATGGTACCATGGAGGAAGTCCGTTTACCCTGCTAGAGAGACCATGTGGAGAAGCCTCCGAGAGGGCCCTACTGGAGCAAGCTTCATACCATCCCCATCGACGAAGTCTCCTTGGGCCCTCCAAAGTAGCCCACCAACCAGTTGAGTCTCACTGAGAGATCCCAGTCTGTGTCATGGGGAGCAGAAGAACCAACTGGCTAGGTCCCGCCTATGCTACTGACTACAAGCTATGAGATGGAATAAAGTGAGCTTTATTATTAATACCACTGAGTGGTTGGGCATAGGGGCTCATGCCTATGATCCCAGCACTTTCGGAGGCCAAGGCAGGAAGATCACTTGAGCCTGGGAGTTCAAAACCAGCCTGGCTACATAGCCAGATCTCATCTGAAAAAAAAAAAATTGGCTGGGCATGGTGGCCCGTGCCTGTAGTCCCAGCTACAGGGACTACAGGAGGAAAAGGAACTTCGTAGTAGAGAACCGGACATACACCTCAGCCAAATGGCCAAGGTCAACATCCACTACGATGAGTCATGGACCTTTGATATAATGTGACCCCTCTGGGGTCGTCCTCCCAAAAAACCCGCAATCCCAGTCTAACCATGAGCGAAACATCAGAAAAACACAAGCCGAGGGACATTCTACAAACACCCGAGCTGTTCTCAAAATTGTGAGTCATCAAAGACAAGGAGAGTCTGAGAAATTGTCTCAGTCGAGAGGAGCCACAGGAGATGTGACGGTCAGATGCTCATGTGGGATCCTGGATGGGGTCCTGGGACAGAGGAAGGAGGTGAGAGGAAACTGAGGAAATCTGAACATGGTGTGGGTTTCAGTGAGTGACAGTGGGTCAATAATGGTTCATTAATTAGAACAAATGTACCATGCTAACGTAAGACATTAGTAATAAGGACAGCTAGGTGCAGGGAACGTAGGAACCCTCTGTACCACTGGCTCAATTTTTCCGGGTTTTGTCTTGACCTTCCGGAAACTCCCTAACGTGTGGCCCAGTGTGCAGCCCTGCTTCACGGGGGACATCGGCAGGACAGTCTCAGGGGGAACGTCTGTCACCAAGCAGTCACTCTAGGCTGGGTCCCCGCCCAACTTGAGGGAGTAGCAATGGGCACTCCAGGACATGGAGTGGTCAGTAGTCAATGGTGTCACAGTTGGAAATCCTCCTCCGGGAGGTGAAACGGAGCCAGAGGCCCTGGGGCTCCTTCCAACCACGACACTCCACGGTTCTAGAAGGAAAAGGCCACCAGGCTCAGGACACCTGGATTCTGGCTCCTGCAATGTGTCCTTGGCTTAGAGACCTGGACTCTAACCGAGAGCGGCCTGGGCTGCATTACGGAGCGCCAGGCTTTCCTCTGGATGAATCTCAAGAGGTCCGTGGCAGCACTTTCTCACCAACAGGTCGCAGGCCTGGGACCGACGTGAGACTCAGCACCATGCTGCAGCAGCAATACGTGCTGTCGTGAGCCCCGAGCAGGGAATGACGGTGACACGTACAAGCCCTGGATTCAGGCTGTGCCACCGACGAGCAAGCTGTGTGGCTTGGAGCAAGCAGCTTAACCTCTCTCTGCCTCTGTTTCCTCGTCTGTGAAATGGGAATGACAACCATAATGATTTCACAGGGCTGAGGTGCAACTACAAGAGACAATCTGGAAATGCCCTGAAGATGCCAGCTGCTTCAGCTGTTAGCCAGGAGATGGAGTGCTCTGCTGGATGGAACTCTGTGATTTTACTCACTGATGTGGACCACTCAGGGTAGTTAACCAAGGATCCTGAGGCAAGGCATTGAGCTGAGTGGTCAGTGGTGGGACATGATGCCATTAGCTACAAGAGGAAGGAAGGAAGAAGGGAGGGAGGGAGGAGCCAAAAAGGAAGGAGGGACGGGGACATCGCACATCCCGAAACTTGGGTGAGCCTTGCCTCCCAGAGTGTGGTGGGCAGAATATCAGAGCCCCCACCCCAGGACATCCATGTCCTGACCCCTGGAAACTGTGGTTATGCTCGTTACAGGACAGAGAGGAATGAAGGGTGCAGTGGGATTAGGGTGCAGATCAGCTGACCTTCAATCAATCAGAAGGCCATCCTGAATGATCCAGGCAGGCCAGTGTAGCCACAGGAACCTTAAAAGGGAGGCAGGAGGGAGTCGGAGAGCCGGGATGTGGGAAGGACTGATGTAGTTTGGACTGAAATGTGGTCCCCAGCGCCAGAGGCGGATAGTGGGGGTGCTTGGGTCATTCACGGGTGGCTTGGTGCTTTTCCTGCAATAATGAGTGCATTCTCGCTGTATTAGTTCACGCGAGAGCAGGTTGGCACCTCCTTCTCTTTCTCTTACTCTTACCACGTGGCACACCGGCTCCCCTTCACCTCCTGCCATGAATGAATGCTTCCTGAGGCCTCCCGGGAAGCCAAGTGGATGCAGGATCGTAAGCCAGCCTCAGGCATCTCTTCACAGTAGCACAAATCGGACTGACACAGGATCTCACCCAGCAGCACTGGCTCTGAAAATGGAGGATGTGGTCATGAGCTGAGGAGTGCCAGAGCTTGTAGAAGGCGGAAAACTCTCTCCAGGATCCTCTAGAAAGTACATCGCTCACATCTTGATCTGAGCCCACCAAGGCTGATCGTGGACTTCTGGCCTGCAGCACCGAAAGAGAATACATTCAGGTTGTTTTAAAGCCACGTTTTAAATCTGTAATCCTAGTCTAATCATGTGAAAAACACCAGAAGAACCCAAACTAAGGGACATTCTCCAGGACGCCTGAACCATGTTCGAGTTGTAAAGGTCATCCAAGACAAGGCGAATCCAAGAAGGTGAAGATGGTGGGAATTTATCGCAGCATCCATGGGACCCAGACACTAGGAGCATGTAAGACATGACAGTGAGGGCCGAAGATGTTCCACTCAACCCGTGACGGGGACAAAAAGTGGACAGAGGGCCCCAGACAGGTTTTGGACACGGGCAGAGACTGCTCGACTGTTACCATCACTTGATGCACTTTTGGCCGATTTATGTGTTGTTATTTTGAGGCTGTTCATCTCTCAGGTGACCGACCACAGATTTCAGTGTTCAAAAGCAGGTTACCAAGAGAAAGATGCTGAAGACCCCTGCTCTGAGGCCCTGTCCCACCCCCACACAGTCGGACCCGAGACAGACCGTCAAAACAACTGAACAAAGACATCTGGGGGGTAAATTATAGGTCACCTTCATGTATGGGATCAGGATCCATCACTATGCTCTAGGGGGTGTTTGTCCCAAACTTGGGCCACCCGGCCCTCAGAGCCCTAGTACGCTTAGGGGATTTCCCATCCTATGTGGGCAGGGGGGAGTAGAAAACACCAGAACTCACTCGCCCAGCCTCCTTTGCAGACAGGGTACAGCCATGTGGCCCAAGCCCCTAGATACCCCATGCTGGCTTCAACTCGGTAACCACGACCCAAGAAGCAAGGGAAGAGGGATTGCTTTCCACACAGCCTCCTTCCAACAAGGTCCATGTAGCCCAAGTCAACCACAGTGCCGTCTGCTGCTTACAACTAACACTTCTGACCGATTGAGGGCCAGGACCACGACTGCCCCTATGACAGTGTCATCCAAGGAGTTTCTTGCAAATGACCTGCCTGCTCTAGTCACCTTCC
The DNA here is from genome assembly GCF_000164805.1 of Carlito syrichta. Taxonomy (NCBI): domain Eukaryota; kingdom Metazoa; phylum Chordata; class Mammalia; order Primates; family Tarsiidae; genus Carlito; species Carlito syrichta. The sequence continues at coordinate 179,760 of NW_007251146.1, read as the reverse complement.
TCCCTGGGAGGATTATGGGCACTTGGTATCATTGCCACCAGTACAACTAACCATCCCTCAACTAAGCAGACCAGTAAAGGGAGAATGAAGAAAAGACACCTGAGCATGCCCAGCCCTACCCGTACATACAGGTGCCATTCTCTCCAGGGTTCCAGGCTTTGCCTCAATGCCAGAAATGGCACTATAGGACTGTTGGAGAATACAATTTTCTAGCACGGTGACTTTCTGGAAGATTTGCATGCAATGTCTCACTTACACTCCAGCAACACAACTGAGCAAGCACAGCCCAGGAGGGTGATTTCTGTAAACAACAGGGCAAGGATGGGGCCCACGAGGCCATAGAGCTCTCATGCTTTTCTAACTGGCAAGGGAAGGAGTGGGGAAGACGTGAGGAAGAGGCGTCAGATGCCGTCTCTTGGGGATACTTAGGGCAGCAAGAAGCAGTCAGTTCCCCGACTCTGACGCAAGGGAATGTCTGCCCTCACACACAAGGCACCCTGACCCAGGCAGCCTGGGACTGGCACTTCGAGGCTCTGCCACTCCTGCCTCCACATGTCAGCGTCATTGGCAGGAAGATAGCCCCATGTCCACCCCATCCTCTGGACCCTCTACCCAGCAAGGAAAGAGAAACCTGCCCAGTAGCCCCCACAGGACTCTGCCTCACATCATTGGTCATTGCTCAATCACGTGCCCCTTCCTGAACCAATCACTGGAGAGTGGTCAGGAGTCATAGCCCGTGTGAGGAAGGAAACCCCTCCCTGGACCACACAGAAGAAGAAGGGATCGATCTCTGAACAAAACCGGACGCTCTGAGCGAGGATGGGGCGTGGGAAATGTGTGTCTGGGTGGAGTCACGGTGTTTCCAACCCTGGCCAACTTCAGTGCCAATTCTGGTCTGCCACCCACCTGGTCTGTGTCTCAGTTTCTTTATCTGATTAGTGGAAACGCTCGTATAAAGCGTTGGGAGGGCAAGACGGCATGCTGTATTCTCAGCCTCCAGCAACTGTAGATTCTCAACAAAAATGAGTTCCCTCCTAAGAAGGAAGGTGGTCTGTGGTCAGTATGAGGCACATTTATTTATTTTCCCTATACACTCCGTCTCCACAGAGCCTTCTTTTTTGTGTGTGTCGGAGTCTCACTATTGCCCAGGCTGGAGTGCAGTGGCATGCTCACAGCCACCACAGCCTCGACCTGCTGGGCTCAAGCAATCCTTCTACCTCAGCCTTCCAAGTAGGTGTGCACGCCACCATGCCCCACTATTTTTTTAATTTTTTGCAGAGACAAGTTCTCGTCAAGGCTGGTCTCAAACCCCTGGGCTCAGGTATACTCTCACCTCTGCCTTCCGGAGGGCTGAAATGACAGGTGTGAACCACCATGCCTGACCTCCACAGAGACTTTTGACCATTGGCAGACTCAGGGAGCCAAAGCTTTAGTGTTGCCTATGTCTATTTCCCCCAGTCTTGGGAGAGGGGCGCATGCTGGAAGCTTGCTGCAGCCTTTCACTCTGGGTCATAAAATGTGAACTGACTATGCTGAAATGCGTCTTAGTCTCCCATCAGTAAGAGTTATGGTCACTAGGAGGTAATGAGCTCTCTCTGACCTGACAAACAGTTCAGAGTGAGAACACAGATCAGCTTTAGCAGAAGACAGTGACGATCAGTTCCGGAACATTCCCGTTGCTTCTGAATCCATTGCTCATCCACTCGCATGTTCATCCATTTGGTGGTTTGGTCGACAACATCCCTCGAGTGGCTACCACATGCCAAGGAGTAGGCCGGGCACACAGTCTGTAAGCATTATGTGAGTGTGCCTGTGCACAGGGTCTTTTTATGTCCTTGGCATCTTTAACGCAATCCCATTTGAAATGAAACAGAAATCGTAAGCCTCATTTAGAAAGAATTATTTTCCTCCCACACAACCTGAGACCACGCGTCTGATGATGTCATTCAGACCTTCCAACTACAAATCACCTTTAGCGCAAGCCCAAGAACGTAATGGGAACAAGGGAAACATTCTTGAGAAGGTTCTGCACTGGTGGTGGTTTTGAGTGGAAATATCTTCTTGGTTGTGACAGCGTCATGGTCGAATCTCACACCCGGAAAAAGGAAATGCTCACTTTAACCTCAAAACGAGGAAGACCAGAATGGTGAAAAGAAAGAAACAGTCCTCTACCCCAGAAATCCCTCACCCTGGCCCGTCTTGGGAGTTTTTCCAAGCAGAGATAGCCTGGGGGCTGACCCCAGCACAGCTGAGCACCTGGGACAGCAGAAACCTGAGGTGGTAGCAACAGGACAGAAGGCAAGTACCACCCCAGGTGAGGCTGGCAGGGGCGAGGGAGGAGGAAGTGGCTTTGTGAGCCCTCGACCTCATGCAGGCAGAGAAGCCGAAACTCACCCAAGCGAGTTGCTGAGCTATTTTCAGTCATGGGGTTTTCACCCCCGAGTCCCCAAGGTGCTCGGAGAAGCCTGGCTCCCCTTTGAGAAGGTCGGGGCTCTGGACTCCCTGAAAGGGACGAAAAAGCCAGATGTGAGGAGGGAGAGTCAGGAGGGGGTGGGGCTGGCACACCCCCTGGGCGCCCACTCTCTGGGCCTCAGTTTCCTAATCTGCCCACTGAGGCACTGTGTGAGCTTCCTATGGCTACCTTGACAAATGGCCACCAGCGACACACATTTATTCTTTTACAGTATGGGAGATCAGAGGTCTGACCTGAGTCTCACGGGGCTAACGCCAAGGGGTGGGCAAAACTACTCCTTCTGGAGGCCCAGGGGAAAGGCAGTTTCCTTTCTTTTTCCGGCCTCTAGAGGCCACCGGCATTCCTCAGCTCATGGCCCCCCTCCTCCATCTCTGACCTTTGCTCCCATAGGCCCTCCCCTCTCTGACTCTGACCCCCTGGCCTCCCTCTTATAAGGACTCTTGTGATGGCCCTGGGATAACCCAGGTACTCCCCCCATCTCAAGGCCCTACGCTTTGTCACATCTACAAAGTCCTTTTTGCCATGAAAGGTCACACATTCACAGGTTGTTTCTGGGAACCAAGATGTGGATGTCTTGGGAGACATTATTCTGTCTGCCACAGGTTCCTTCCCCTGGAACTTTCTGAGAGTCTGCGTAAGAGAGATGAACCGTCCACGAAACCCACTATCAGTTAGAGTGGTGGCCCGTGTTGGTCAGGGCTTCCTGTCCCCCAGTGACCACAGTGTTCCATCTAACCTACCAGTATCCCTGTGAGTTAAGTCCCTGTCCCCAGAGGGGGCTGGTAAGGCCAGAGGCTGGGGTGTTACACAACTTGTCATGTTCACACGGAAGGAAGCAAGCAGCCTGAGCACCTGTGCTTGCCCGCATCACTACGCTGCCGCCCTGGTGCCAGAGACGAGAATTACAGTCACCTTGCGGAATCAAGATGAACCCACAGATTAAAAATGAAGACAGCTGGGCTCGGTGGCTCAGCCTTAATCCTGCGCCTTTGGGAGGCTGAGGTGAGTGGATTGCCTGAGCCCGCGGGTTCAAGACCCGCCTGGGCAGCGAGACCTCATCTCTACAATAAATCAAAAAATCAGCTGGGCGTGGTAGCGAATGCCTGTAATTCCAGCTACTTGGAAGGCTGGGGCGGAAGGATCGCCGGAGCCCAGCAGGTCGAGGCTGCAGTGGCCGGGAGCGGCCACTGCACTCCAGTCTGGGCGACAGAGTGAGACTCCAACTCAAAAAAAAAAAATGAAGACAAACTGGCCCTGCCAAGCTGGAGGACAGCCTGACAGGTTTTACAAAGTAAAACACACGATCCAGCAATAACACTCCCATGCATTCACCCATGTGAGCTGAAGACGTGTGTCCACGCAGAACCCGCACTGGACATCTCCAGCCATTCTACCCGTGACTGCTGAGGGGCATGGGGCTCCCTGAGATGCCATCAGAGTTGCTGGATTAGGACAAAGCCCAGGAAAGAAAGATCAATCCCGTCACCACGTGGCCAGGTCTCTGTGCACCCCCCCGGCATGACGTCCTGTGCTCCGGTGTTCCACTGGCACCGCATGAGCTCTGACTTGGTTCCCACGGCTCTCCCGTGCCCTTTCCCTCCTCACAGATGAGGAGACTAAGGCTCGGAAAAGCCGGGGCATCTGTACCCACCCAGATGGCTGGAAAGCGTCAGGGCGGAGTTCACGCACATCGGCTCAGTGTCCTCCCACACCCTGAACCTCTAGGGCCCCGTTGTCTGAGAACAAATCTCACACACATTCAAGGCCACTCCCCATTGTGGCTCACTCCCAAGCTCCCACACGTCCCTCAACGCACCAAGCACAGCCGCCAGTCACCCCAGCACAACGCTTCGTGGACCACATTCCTGCTGACGCTCTTCCCCCCCCCAACTTTTATTTTTCAAACTTCAAGGCCCAGTTTAAATATCATAGATGTCAGCCGGGCTCGGTGGCTCAGTCTGTAATCCCGCGCCTTTGGGAGGCCGAGGTGAGTGGATTGCCTGGGTCTGTGGGTTCGAGACCCGCCTGGGCAGCGAGACCTCATCTCCACAATAAATCAAACAATCAGCCGGGCGTGGTAGCGCATGCCTGTAATTCCGGCTACTCGGAAGGCTGAGGCGGAAGGATCACCAGAACCCAGCAGGTGGAGGCTACGGTGGCCGGGAGCGGCCACTGCACTCCAGTCTGGGCGACAGAGTGAGACTCCAACTCAAAAAAAAAAAAAAAATCATAGATGTCTTTGGAATATCAACTCCGGGAAGAGTACAACTCTGGGTTCAGCACTGCCCAGCCCCAAAGCAAGGCCCCCTCATCTGGGGAGCACAGATACTGCTCTGCTGAGAACAGTGGGAGGTCAGAGGAGATCAGAGGCCAGGGTGGGCAGGGACAGATTGAGGTGGTGAGGCATCAGGGCTGGTGTTGGAGCCGCCAGGAGGACCAGGAAGCAGCAGGCATCGACACCGGTGAGCGGTCACAGGCCCTGGTGGAATTCCCGGAGCCTGCGTGGCACTGGCCACCATGTCTGAGGCTTCAGACCTCTGTTTTCCCGCCAGCTCCTGTTTACCAAGAGACCCCCCCAAGCAGGCAGGGGGCATTCAAATCGCTCAGGCATCAGCCATGGAGATTGATCCCAGCTCTGCAGGGTGGCGCAGTTCCCTTCCGGAATCTGTGAGAAGACCTGAGCGTCCATAGGGAAAGACCAAACCCCAGCAGAGGAGTGGGCAAGGGCTGTGACTGGCTTTCCACCCTGAACATGCGCGAAGAAGCCCAACTCCGTGAGTCATCGGGAAAGTACACTTTCAAACCAAAACGAGCATCGCTCTACCCGCCAGGATGGCTAAATCGTAAGCGACTGACGGGACCAAGTGTCCATGAGAAGGTGGCGCCACAGGGACCCCACAGCCATGTGCACAGGGGCGGCCAGCATGGGAGCCTGGGTGACAGCAGCCAAGCTGATCGTCATGCTGAAGAAACGCGCATCTGTGACTTGGAACTCTCGCTCTGAAACAGGTGCACCTGTACCAGATCCCCCAGCACGAGACCCACAGTGACAGCCAAAGACGGGAGACCACACAGGCGCCATATGTGGGAGAATGGGTCAGCCATGTTGGTCACAGACGGAATACAATGCAGCAATAAAAACAGGCAGGACCCCACTATGCACATCAGGGGGCTCTCCCTGCCTAAGGCTGAGCGGGAGGAGTCAGACCCAGAGGGACATTTGCTGTCTAAGTCTGTTGATGGGACACTCACCTAGCAGGCGTGTGTTTAGGGACTAGTTGGTTGCAAGAGTGTAACAAAAAGCCAAGACGTGCTTACCTTCAAAAGCAAGACGGGGTGTAAGATGGCCTTCCACCCACCTCTCCCCCACCGTGGAGCGGGGAGGACGTTAGGAGCCTGCCAAGCCACATGGAAGATGACCGGGATGTGTTTCCCCCAGGTGTACTGGGCAGCTTTGAAGACCCTTTCGCAAAAATTATCATCATAACATCCCACCCACTTGCCAAGTGAGAAAACTAAGTCAGAGAGATCAAGAGACTTGCTCAAGGTTACACAGCCCTGCCTCAGGCCATGCTGCCGCCCTCCCGCTCCAGATTGGGGCCAGGGGCAGTGGTCCCAGGGGCCAGTTGCTGTTGACCCGAGAGGGAGAGAAAGGATCTCGGCAGACATCAAAATCAGGAAGCGAAAGGGACCCTGGAGGGAATTGCCTTAAGTTTCGGGAGGCCCAAGACCCCACCTTTGCCCAAGACTTCCGAAAAGCAGGTTCATCTTGAGTAAAGTCTTCTCTTGTCAACAAGCCTTGCAGTTCTGCCCGAGCTGAGTGGGCACAGCTATTAGGAAGCGCTGTTTTCCTTCTGACAGCCCCAAAGCCACCTGTGCACAAAGGCCCTGTGAGAGTTTCGGGCCTTTGGGAGGCCTGGAGACCCGCAGGGTTGTCTGTCTACTTCCCACCTCCCACCCCCCAAACCCAGTCTCTAACCTCAGCTCCCCTGTCCTCTCCATTCACCAGGGATCGGCTGACCCCCCCACCCCATGGAGTCCTCATCCCCGGGAGCCCACGCCATGCCTGGTACAGGTCACAGCGTGCCATAGCTGTACGAAGAGTGACATCTCCAGCTACTGTGAGCGTGAGCACCCGCCCACGTGTCAAGACCGTTTCTGGAGCAGGACAGGAGCACACCAAGCCTGGAGGCAGGTCGTCTGTAGTTGCATTGCCCCAAGCAGGTCCCTTGACCTCTCTGACCCTCAGTTTCCCCACTTGGCAAATGGGTGGAAGTCATGGTGGCGAATTTTAGGCAAGAACCTCAGCAACTGCATGCTGGAGACCTAACTCCTACAGATACGTGTCCTCCCCCAGAAAGATGGACAGCCACTGCGGCATCTGTCTCAGCGCCACTGGCATTGGGGCTGGGACATTCTAGCCAGGTAGGTGGGGCCGTCCTGTGCCCGTGGGGTGTGGAGCAGCTTCCCTGGTCCTGACCCACTGGATGCCAGCTGCTCCCACCCCTGGTCATGACAGCTCCAGACATGGCCCAATGTCCCAGAGCCAAACCACCCCTGACTGAGAGTCACCGATGGGGAGAATGGGAATACTGATGACATGATCACAGGAGGAAAGTGTACATGCACCTGCTAAGTCCGCATCACACCTCAGTTCCTCCCGCCCTGGGAGGACATGGCTCCACGGTGCCCTGGGACTCGCCCTGGCTCACACTTATAAAGGGGCAGAACCAGGGTCCCAGCGGCGAGCCCCTGCCCCCTCTCCCTGGTGGCCGTGTGTGGAGAGGTCTGGAGGAGAGAGGAGTGTCGCTGACACGTGCAGCCCAGGAAACTTCCAGCCGCAGAAGTTCAGAGAAGCATGCAATGGGATTCCTGCATGGAGGTTGGACTGGACATAGCACCTAATGCGGCAGATAAGACGGGCACAGGGGTCCCGCAAGAGCCAGAACAGACATGAGGATGTCAGTCAAGGGGACCTGGGCACAGAGGCAAATGTGGGAAACTGAGTCAAACGCCGATATCCCCCCCCCCCACTCCCCTGAGCACTGCCCAGGCATCCTGGCTGAGCAGATGTGGACGGGGCTTCCCTGGCATGGCTGACCTGAGAGTGACCAGGTACAGCTCAGGTGAGGAGGCACTATGGGCCCTGGGCCCTGGTCACACTCACCTCTGACCCTGAAGTCAGTCTCCCTAGGTTTGCATGTCAATCCACCCCATACTGATTGTGTAACTAACCTCATCCGCGTTACTTAGCCTCCCTGTACCTCAGTTTCCCCATCTGCAAATGGAGAGAATGAGAATACTATCACCTCACAGGTGTCATGATGCCCGAATGAGCGCCAGCCAGCGTGCCCAGGGGCTGCCGGCACCCTCCACAGAAGTGAGCTCGAGGAAGAGGTTTGCAAGGGGCCTAATCTCCTAGGTGTGGATGGGTCTCAAGAGAGGTCACAGACTCTTTCTGTAAGGCTGAAAGTGTCAGAAAGCAAATATCTTAAGGGTACCATGAGTTCTTTGTTGCAATCACTCAACTGTCATTGTGTACAGCTCTGTCTGCAGGCCAGATTTGCTGATGCCTGGTCTAAGAGAACAAAGAGAGAAAGAGCTGTCACCCCTAAAAGCGGTAGTGACCAAGGGGACAAGGAGACAGGGTGGTCGCTGAGCCCAGGAGCAGAGCGTGTGGAGCCCACCACCCCAGAAGGGATACAGTCAACTCAAGGAGACTCAGGGAGAAGACGGGGTGTCAGGGACGTCTTCCCCATCCCTCTGACCTGCTGGGGTTCCCAGTGGAGGTCACTAACAGTCCCTGGAGTTCAGTCTTCTGGGGAGATGGTGTGGACGGGAACGACAGGAAAGTCTTCAGCAAAACAAGTTTCGGCCGGGCTGCCACAGCATGGTTCATAGTGTCCTTAGGGAAGAGGCCCTTGGAGAACCTCCTCGAGCCCTCTGGTTGATGTCACACCCTCCAAGCAGTCTCCTAGGTTGCTCCCGCATCCTGGTCCCCAGGGCGAGGCTGACTCGAACACGCCAATGCGCTTGGCAGTTGCACGGGCGTGCCAGCGTGGTTTTCTTTTCCAAGTTTTTTTTTTTTTAATATAGATTTCTGAGGTACAAGTGAACTTTGGCAACATATTGTGCTGTGGTGAAGTCAGGGCTTTCGGTGCACCCGTCCCCGGAGTGAAGCACATTATACCCACCAAGCAGCCCCCCCACCCACCTCCCTCCCTGAGTCTGCACTGTCCACACCCTACACTAGCTCCCACTTACAAAGTGAGAACGGTCAGCATTGTTTAAACATGGCTCTCTCTCTGAGCTGGGGGCATCATCCCTAGGGAGAGGTCCCTTCCAACCCAGGGGAGCAGCCTAGGGGCTGAAGACCGCGGTCAAGGTCTGGAGGCTCAGCTGGCCTTCCTCACGCCTCTGAGCCACTGGGTCCCACTGCATGCCTTGTCCTGAAACAGCACCAGGGAGCACCCCTTACCAGCAGTGGGGGTCGCTAAGAAGCGGGAATGCCAACCAACAACCCCCTAAAACAGCCACAAGTGTTGACAACCAGCACCCTTCCTGCAGGGCTGTGCCGGGCTCTCCTCTCCCCACTGTCGCCAGAATCACCCCAACAGCCTACACGGACCCAGGTCTGCGCTGTGCCCAGAGCTCATCCAAGCACTTGACATGTGCAGTCTCATTTCTTTCTCACAATCCTCCCCCCACATGGTCAGGACAACTAATCCCTGCAGCATTCGTGTGATGTGGGAATAATAGAGCATGTACAGTCAAGGATAGCAAAATTCAGAAAGGGATGTCATCTCCCCAAGATCACACAGTCAGAAATCAGTTTGGGAGCCAGGTCTAGCCAACTTCTCAGCCTGAACATATGCCTTTGCATTGGTCCCAGCCGGACCCGGGTGGGCATTCAGGTAGCACATTGCCCAGCCCACCTGCCCTTCCTCTGGCTCCCTCAGGCCTCCCACCCAGTGGTTCCGCCCTGGGGGTCCCGGCCTCTGTCCTGTAGCCCTGTCGGGCCCAGTGACGCAATCACCCTATCAGGCTTGCAGTTGGAATGTACAGTAGCCCGGACCATCTGCTTCCTCCAGCATTGCCTCTGCTGGGAGCCGGGGCAAACGTGCAAGGACACAGAAGCAACAGTCGCTTTATTCTGGACGTAGGACTTCCCACCGGCCTGGGTTGCCCAACGTTGCCCGTCAGATGGGAGCAGAGAGATTGGAAGATGGACTCCTGCTGCAGGAAGGAAAGCGCTGGCAGAGAGGTGACATCTGGGCTGCTAAAATGCACTGTGATTTTTATCCGCAAAGGCTGGTCAAGAAGACAGAGCCCCTCCCTCTGGGCTTCTCAGAGGGATTTTTCTTTTTAGCTTCCCTCATTCTTTCTGACTCCCTCTGCCCTCGTAATTTGAATGAAATTGGATTTCATCACTCCAATAATTCATATAATTATAAAATCAAATTATTATATTTATAATTAGAGATAGCTTAATAACTCTGTGACTATGTAATGTAATCCCATAAATAACTTCTTTATTACATTAAGGATTTAATACTCATTATCAAATAACTACACAGTGACATAGTTATATTAAATAATTATATCAAATAATTACACAGTTCCATAGTTACTTAATTGTTGACATGATTCACTGACATAAATTGTGGTAATTATTTATAATACAACTAACTACTTAATAATCTAGTGATTTAATTACATAAATGATAGATGCAAATACATTTTCTAGTACTTCCCGCGTGCCAGGCACTGTTTTAAGCTCTCTATGCTTATTAAGTAATTTCATCCTCACAATAAGTAACAGTGTTACCCTCCTTCTTACAGATAAGGGAACTGAGGAACAGAAAGTCTAAGTCATTTTCCCAAGAACGCACAGCTCACCAACACTGAGCAGGAATTTCAGCCCTGGGCTGTCTGTGCTTCCAGCCACTACACACATTTCCCTCAAAATCCTGATAAACACCACACATCACCTGCCAGCCCTGCCCCACCCTGCCACTCTGGTTTATGGCTGAGAGCTTTCCAGGTGCCAGAACCCACCCCTGCAGGCCAGGTAAGTAATCCACCCAGGAGCTGCTCTCACAACACCTGGTGGGCGAAAGAGTCCACTGTCCCTCACCCTGGGCCCACTGCCTCAGTTCCAGCAGTACAGGGGTGCCATCACTACCTGTCCCTTCCCCTCCCAGTGTTTCCAAGATCACCCCAACACCACTTACCTTGAGTCCTTGTTTCGGCTCTGATTCTGTAGATTCCAAGCCAGACCCCTCCAGTTCCTCGACAGGACATGCGGATACCAGCCAAGCACTGTTCTAGAATGCTCTGATGGGCCAGCTCACTTAACCCTCTCCACAAGCCTGCAGAAGGGGAAACCAAGGCCCAGAGAGTGTGGATGACCTACTCTCTTCCACTCACCTACAGGCAGTGGAGCCAAAAGGTCAACCTGGGCCTTCCTGGCCCCACCCAAACCGGAACCTGGGTGGGCTCTCTTGTTATTTCTCTCACCCTCACCAAGAAACTGTGGCGGTGGGGGTGTTATCCATTTCTGGATTGCGAGAAATGACGCCAACCCGCAAAGAAGGTCAGATTATGAGTCCTTGATTGATGCGGGCGACTGAGAGCGGACTCGTGTCCCAAATGGCTCTTGGCCACAAGCAGAGTGAGTAGTGGGTATTTAAAGGTCAACATTACATAAGTTGGACAGTTTCATTGATATTTCTTGGCAAACCATATGATTAGTAAGGGGTACGGATGGTACAGAATTTATGCAACTAGGGAGTTTCCAATCACCGAGGGGCACAGGAATGTGTGTGCACGGTATGATGACGAGAAGGTTACATAAGGGGGTCATCTCTAGGCTAAGATGGAAGCTCTGTTACAAAATGGAGTTACTTACTTATGTCAAGCAAGCTATTTCAGCAGGTTATTATAGGTTTTGCAGATAGCTATTCCAGGGGCGGGGGGGGAGGTGGTCCGGCATGTCCCAAAAGACGAGGGCAGAAGGACGGGAAACGGGAACACACAAGGCTCCGGCCAGGACAGCCAGGCAAGCCCCTCCTGCAGGCTCACCCCGGGGGGAGGAGTCTTTAGAGCACAGTGACATGCCAGAGTCCTGCTCTGGGAAGCGACCAAGATTCTCAAGGAAAAGGGCGACCTTGTGATGTCAACAGATTAATCCGTCACACTCCCAAGAGGGAGCGCAGAGAAGACCCACCTGTCTGAGATTAAGGAACAGGGCAGAAAGGAACCAGGGCGCCCAGGGAGGGGGCAGAGCATGTTTTAAAAATTTTTTTTTTGAGTTGGAGTCTCACTCTGTCCCCAGACTGGAGTGCAGTGGCCACTCCCGGCCACCGCAGCCTCAACCTGCTGGGCTCCGGCGATCCTTCCGCCTCAGCCTTCCAAGTAGCCGGAATTACAGGCATGTGCTACCACACCCAGCTGATTTTTTGATTTATTGTAGAGATGAGGTCTCGCTGCCCAGGAGGTCTCAAACCCGCGGGCTCAGGCAATCCACTCACCTCAGCCTCCCAACGGCGTGGGATGACAGGCTGAGCCACGCTGAAAAGAAGTTGGGATGGTAGATCTGGAGAGGCGCCTGTGCCCATGGCAACTGGAAGCATGGCTGCAAATTCCTGACGCTCCTTCACCAAATGTCGAGTTTCTGCCCCTCCTCTCAAACCCAGGCAGGCTGGTCAATAGGGTGTGTGTGGCAGAAGTGATGGCTGGATCACACCCAGCCACTCAGGCTCCTCTCATCCACTGGACTGCCCTGCAGCTGCCCTATTGTAGGGAAGCCCACTCTCCGTGGAAAGGCTACTTGTGGACATTCTACCCAGGGGTCCCGGCAGCAGCCAGGCTTCACGGCCTCCAGCACAAGCACCAGAGTGTGGATGGAAAGACCTCCAGATGGTTTCACCCCCAGGCCTTCGGGTCACGCTCAGCTGTTCCAGGCATCCCAGCCAAGACCCCAGACTTTGTGGGACAGAGAAAAGCCAACACCGCTGTGCCCTGCCTCAATTCTGTTGAAAAAAGTGTTTCTCCTGCCACTAAATTTGGGGATACTTTGTTACACAAAAAGGTAACTGCATCCATCTCCATCTCTGGCAGAATCCATTCACCAAGAGCAGGATAGAAACAGTGCCCACGTTCTCGAGTCCTAAGATGTTGGGGGTGGGTTCTGAGGAAGACCGAGCTCTTGTAGGTACGGCTCACCCACAGACACACCTCAAGACATAACATCAGATCACATAGATTTGAGAAATTCCGGGTTAAGTGAGCGTCTGCCATGAGGAAGACCTCTTAACACACCCATGAGCAGCGCACCTGCCAAGAGAAAGACTGACATTGTGTATGCCCTGTGGGTTTCCCTCCTACTGGCAGTAAAAGCAGTCAGATTTTCCCCTGAAAAACCACCCCCAAACCCCACTCACAGCCCCCTGAGTTGTTAAAATTGCAGTCATTAATTATAGCTCATTCTTTAGAAAGAATTTCTAAATATTTCTGAGTAGTTGGGTTGCAAAACTTTCTATTGCAGAGTCTGAGTCACTCGCAGGAGTAATTTCTTCCTGGTTCCCACAGCTGCTTCTTTGTATGGGGAGAAAGTGTGCCATAGCTCACACAGATGGCAGCCCAGTCACGCCCTTTCACGAGGATTTTCCCGGGATTCCTAGGGCCCAGCGGACCCTGTGGATGCTTGACCCAGGGGTGGTCATCTTCAGACATCTGGACACAACAAGGCAAAGCAGCGCTGTTGTATCCCAGGCGGAGTTTGCAAAAGTGAGTGAACTGAGTGGCAGTCACTCAGAAAGGAATTGCTGAAATACCTTCACTTCTTAAAATGTTTTTAAAATACCAGGAGTGAAGGTGGCTAATGTTTCAGGTCATCTCATTGGCCTGTTCCCAGGAGCTTCCCTTCAGGGCCCAGGTGGAGGGTCCACATCTGGGAAGTGAGTTCACATCCAGGGCTCTCACAACACTCTCTAAAGCCCCCTCTTATTACCGAGGCATCCTATCTCTGAATTCCCTCCTCTGCAAATAAAAACTCGCCCCACCCCCCTCCTCTCCCTCCAAGGTTGCTGAAAGGGAGTAGGAAGGATTTGTCAAATTTGTCAACTGTCTGCATGAGGATGCTGAACTCTGGGGACGCTATCAAGTTTCCACGTTTGGCCCTGAATCCGCCTGACAGAGAATAGCTTGCTGGTAAACAAAATTCCCTCGCTGTGACTCATGACAAAGGCATCTAAGAAGTCTGCTGCTGATCTTCTCCATGGGCAGTGGCAAGTCCATGAGCTCAAAGACGGCAGCGAGACTTCATCATGAAGCCTCTCGGGCTAGGCTGTGCTCCTAGGACACAGAAGGCACACAGTCAGCCAGCCATGGGCCTGGGCCTCCGTGTCCTCATCTGTAAACTGGGAATAAGTTAAGCGATCTCTCTGGGTGTGGAGTCCACCTTGGACGTGTCTCCATCTAGGATTCTCATCCGCCATGTTGACTTCTACAAAATTTACTGTCTCTGGTGTAAGAACTTGTTATACTCCTGCTCGTAGATCAAAGCAACCTAGATATTATCACACAAAGTGTAGGTATGACACATGTGGCATTCTTACCTTTCCCAAAGGGTTGCCTTCAATGGTCTCATGCAGAGCTCAGGTATTCTTTCCCAATGGGATAGAAGCCTCGGATCTTGGGGTAACTGTGTGGAAAGCCACCTGTCTGGCAGCCGCCCAAGACTCTGCTCTGTCTGTAAGTTCCCTCAATACATCACCCAAAACCAACACGCTGGACTCTTCTGCCTCCTTCTTTGGTGTCTTGGCTCCGTTGGCACTTGGAGGTTGCTGCCCTGCAGACGGAGGGTGTTAGGTACCACCTCTCCACTGTGTGGGCCGATCTTTGTGTGTCCCTGCAACTGATGGGTTTTGTTCTGGGTTGTTCCCACTAGACTGGAAGTCATTTCTGTGGTTGCCAGATGGAGTCTTTTATGTCCCTGCCATATCCTAGACTAGGTCTCTCGTGTCCCCAGTGTCCCTAGACAGGGCCCCTGGTGTCCCGGCCATATCCCTAGAAACTCATATCCCTAGGGTCTTGTGTCCCTAGACCAGGTCCGCAGCATCCTCGCCATGTCCCCAGACTGGGTCCCTTGTGTCCCCACTGTCCCTAGACTGGGTCCTTCATTTCCCCTGTGTCCTTGACCAAGTCCCAGGTGTCCCTGCTGTGTCCCCAGACTGAATCCCTGGTGTCCCCGCCATGTCCCTAGACAGGGTTCCCAGTGTCCCTACCATGTCCCTAGACTGGGTCTCTCATGTCCCGCTGTGTCCCTAGACAGGGTCTCTGCCGCCCCCACCATGTCCTTAGACTGGATCCCTGGTGTCACCACCGTGTCCCTAAACTGGGTCCCTCATGTCCCTGCTGTGTCCCTAGACAGGGTCCCTGGTGTCCCCACTGTATCTCTAAACTGGATCCCTCATGTCCCCATTATGTCCCCATGTCCCTAAACTGGGTCTTGTGTCCCCACCGTGTCCCTAGACAGGATCCCTCGTGTCCCTGCCATGTCCCTAGACTGGGTCCCTCATATCCTTGATGCACCTCTAGGCCCTAGCACAATCATGAGCCTGAATGGAAGGATACACTGTCCCAGTCACGTGTGGCTGACCAACCAGGGTGGCCATCCTACAGGTCGCTTCCAGCAGCCAGGATGTGCTATGACGGCCAACTGCCTCCTCCACACCCTTCCAAATTCCCAGCAGCGCACAGAAACCCAGTCCAGCACTCCATGTTTAACAAGAACACTCTCCAGGAGATTCTGTATAAACGGTCCATGTCTCCGTACCTTTTGGCTGTTGTTTGGGGGATGAGGTTTTTCGCAGTGCAGCATTGTTTTAATTCAGCGCACCGAATTAATACTGCCCATTGCAGGATTAATCAATCCCTCCTTTAAAGAACCTAGAACCTGGTGAAAGTCATAAAATATTGGACAGTGGCTAAAAAAAAATAGAGTACACATGAGCTTTACAAAAAAAAAGCATTTTATTTTAATAAAGAATAGAAGAGATCAACATACTTTTTAAATTGATACAAAAATAAATATTCATTTAGCATGTTATGGACACACGCCTTAACATTCAACTGAGCTGGAGATTAGAGCCTATCGTTATCCTACACACATTCGGCCAACAGGCCTGTCATCCCCAAAAGCCTAATGCTCACTTTGCTGGCCAAGAGGGAAGAGGCACTCCCACCAGCCTTGTCCTATGTCACGTGTGAACTTCCCCACCGCTAAAGGACCTCTCGGGACTGTGACTACAGGTCCCAACTATGACACCTTCAAGAAGTGGCAGTGGGAGAAGGAAAAGGGCAGTTTTCAGTTTTTCAGATTTTAAATCAGAGACCTTCGGGGTGACGAGGCCACGAAGTTGGCTGAACTTACCCCCAAAGCCGCGTACCTTCCCCATCTCAAACTGAGGGTGGACAGGTAAGACCGTCTCCAGCCCTTCCACTGGGAGAGTGTGAGTGGTGGGTGGCGATGACAGGCTGGGTGTGAGGGACGCCGAATACAGAAGGGGATCTTTTGCTCCCTGCCCAGGCCAGAGCACGGGGGAGGCAGGTGGACCCTCCCCATGCCCCCACATCCGCCCAGCATCTACACCAACAGCGGAGTTGCCCCGGTCAAAGCAACCAACTCTATCCTGGCTCATACTCTGGCAAGAAACGGGGCACCGGAAGTCCAAGCTCATCCAGTCCAGGTGCACTCTACGGGACACACAGATGGATAAGAGGAGCCTGATCTGACAAAGCACAGCATTGACTAAGAAAAAAACTGCTCAAGTGCTTATGCATATACTGAAAACAGTTCTGGGGGCCTTAGAGACACATTCCATGGTGTGTTGGAAGGCCAGGGAGACAGCGGACGGCCCCCGCCATGAGGCCAAGACATTGTTTTAAGTTTTCTATCCCTGGTTTTTGATCAGTATCAAGATTTAGGGGAAACATTTTGGCACATTTTGGGATAGGAAATGTTATCTTATTTGCCCACCAATAGGGTATGTTCTTCCCAGGCTGACACGGGGACTTCCTCATGGGAATTCTGCCACATGACTCTGTGGAAAGGGAGGCTCCGGGGTGACATGGGGACGACGTGAACCCCAAGGAGTACTATAAGGGGTGAGGCGTGCTCCCTGTCACGTGCCCCAGTGACCCTGTGGGACCATGGAGTGGTGAGAGGCCAACACCGCTTCCACACTCCCCAGTCCACTCCCACCTGCCCCACACCAAACACCACTGGCTGATGAAGAGGTTGACCGAATTGAAGGCACTGTCATCAAAAGGCTCATGCAAAACACACGTCTTCTCCAGCATGTGGCCATATCCTACCCATTTAAAGAAACAAATTCAAGGCAGTTTGCAACAGAACGTTTAAAATAAAACAATGAAAAGTAAAAATATTTTTTAAACTGGCCAAACCTGTTTAGGAGAACAGAGAGAGGTGTCTGGAAGGATTTAATTACAGAAGTGAAAAATAACTTTGCCCTAAGCTTCCTGGCCACAAAGCCCTTCCTGGTCTTCCTGTCACTGCCTGAAGACCAAAGCACACCAGTTCACTGGGACATGAACAGCTGTCCTGGGCCCCAATTCTAGGAAGAGTGGACAGTCTTCAAAAAGCCACAAGTTTTGCTTTTGTTCATTAAAATGAAAAGGAGGCTTGTATCTAAATATTTGTAAACTTTTTAAAAATGCTGAACCAAGCATATGAGATCATAAATCTATAACTCTAACAAAAGAAAAAGTCAAAAGCAGCCTTGCTTTCATGAGTTGAATTTAAGCTCCAAATTCCTTTACTCGAAGCAGCTATCTGCTGAACGGCAAGTCTTTGGAAAGAACACTTAATCCCGAAGCAGAAAGAACCCTAGTAGCTAATGATAACTAGGGGGAAAAGGTAGAAAATAGAAAGTTTAAACACAGATTATCGTTACAGCATCCAAATCATCGGTGTAAGTTTCCAACGCTCAAGTAACCAGCAGAGCTATGGCGCGAGTCGTTGTCAAGGTCAACTCCACAGAGCAGGCCCTCACTAAACGAAGGGCACAGCAGGCGCCCCACCCCAGGCCCGGGGACCCACAGCCTTTGAGAATCATGACAGTCACTGTCATCGCCAAATGCAAGACGCGGGCCGGCTGGGGCGCCCAGAGAGCTACTCAGACGGTGATCTGTTGGTTTTCTCTGAAAAAGGGTCTCTGGTGTGAGGCACAAATGTCCGGAAACATCCGGAAGACCTGGTCCGGCGGGGGCTCCTCGGGCACCTGCATCAGGGAGCCGGCGCCGCAGCTCTTCCCGGCTTCCTCCATCAGCTGCCGGACGTAGAGTTGCTCAATCTAGAGAGATCGTGCACCACGTCAGAGACAGAGGTGGAAGCGAGCTGGGTGCTGTCTTTGGCCCTCCCCAGACCCTCTGACCACCCAAAGCTATCAGCCCAGAACCTCCACGTAAGTCCCAAATGAGCAAACCCGGAACAGGCAGATGTAAAGAGAGGGCTGCACATTTCTGCACAGACTGTGACATGTACTCTCCTCCCAGTATGGCCCCAACCTGGCTCGCCAGTGCCCAGAATCCCACCATTAAGCTCCATTCCTTTGATTATCATTAAATAAGGGCTCGCAAAGCCCTCGTCTGTCACTTAGACTTCAAGGCAACCAAACAGGTGGAATCTTTCTGGAGAAGAGGCATTGATTTAAGAGAAAGTGAAATGTGCGCGCGCACACACACACACACACACACAGATGAGGAGTCCCAGACCCAAGGATGGCTCAAGAACCCACATCCCCCGCTAGAGGTCCGCCCAGGCCCGTCTCTGCACACAGGAAGCCCCCCCGTCCTTGCCGCCTCTTCTCCAGCCCACCTATGAACTTGATGCTGACATGACCGGCCACAGGGCCAGAAGCTGCCAATCTTACCTGCACGAGGATGAGCTTGGAGCGCAGGGGGACTGTGTCTGGAAACTCTTCCCCGAAGCACAACACCACCCGGCTGTCTGGAAGCCGGCTCTGGCTGTTATAGAACTGCTGCAACTCTGGAATGACATGGGAGTGTTTCCAAGGAAGGCCAAGATAGCCTCCCACTTGCGCACGGTGGGGCTGGGGGACCGGGAGGTGCGAAGCCTAGTGGGGACGGTGCAGCGTCCAGGCCAGGGCACTATGGGGTTTCGAACTCATGGCCGTGGCCTGGACACTGGGCCTGTGGATCTGGCCACTGTGAGGTGGCTGCTGTGTTTTTAATACGTGGATGTGAATCCCTTTCTGTGAGCACGGGGGGCTCATAGGGAGGCACCCACATTCCTGCCTTGGGCATAGTGAGAGCTGACGGGCAGCACGTAGTGTGTGTGGTATCGACCCAGGCACTCGGCGTGCAGTTAGTGTGTCTCAAAACATGCATGCAAGTCCCCAGGGAGCTTACTAGGGTGCAGCCTCTGACCTCCTAGGCCTGGGGTGGGGCCTGAGACTGCATCTCTTGGGGTTGGTCCACGGGGCACGCTCGGAGCTGCACTAAGTTCCTTAACCCTCCCGACCACCACATGAGGAAGGTACTGATGCCGCACCCCATATACACAAGGGGAAGTCAAGGCACAGAGAGGCTTCGCCGATGGCTCAGTGAGAAAGTGCAGAGCAGGACTCACAAAAGGGGGGCCCCTGCTGCACCCCACCCCTCACTCCCCCACGTCCCCCAGTGAGACCACGGGGCCACCCGGGACTCGAGCTGCCAATGGCACACGGGCAGGAGGCATGATGGCCAAGACCAGGGCTGGCACAGCGGCGGCAGTACAGACCTCGGAAGAACTGGCTGGTGTCGAAGACCTGGACCACCTCGTCGCGCTCCAGCTTGTTGGGCCTGCCCTTGCATGCGGCGGCCGCGTTGCCGCTGCAGAACACGCGGCCCTGGCACAGCCGCTTGATGAACACACCCTGCCGGCTGCTGTGTAGCAGCACCCCGCGCTCCAGGTGCCCGAACAGCTTCCGCGTCACCTGCCTCTGCCGCTCGCTGGGGATGGTGTCGGCCGGCGGGAAGCGCACCAGCTCCAGGCCCTCAGGCCCGTACAGCTTGGCACCCGGCAGCCCCGGCTGGCTCAGGGACAGGCGGCAGCCCTCGGGGCAGGTGGTGGTGGCCTGGCCTACCAGCTTGCCCCCGTAGTAGAAGCTGATCACCATCTGGGAGAAGGCTGTGGGCGAGAGGGGGCAGGTTAGGGACTGGGGGGGACACGCGGGCCCCTCCTGCCCAGGCGGTCTGGCTCCCGCACGTGGCCTTCCCTCTGTGTGAAACGGATCTCTCTGACATTCCAGAACGCTCATTACCACTTCTACAAGTAATGTTTTCATAAGCATGAATAAATACACAGAGTGACCAAAGACACCAATGCTTCAAAATATGAGAAATGGTCACCTCACACCTGTCAGAATAGCCTTTAAAAAATCAAACAGTAAGCCGGGCTCGGTGGCTCTGCCTAGAATCCCACACCTTGGGAGGCTGAGGTGAGTGGATTGCCTGAGCCCGCAGGTTCGAGACCCGCCTGGGCAACTTGGTGAGACCTCATCTCTATAT
>NW_007251146.1:157911-159181 GCF_000164805.1 Carlito syrichta | reverse complement strand
ACACACACACACACACACACACACACACACACACACACACACACACCATGGAATATTACTCAGCTATCAAAAAGAATGAAATAATGTCTTTGCAGCAGCTTGGATGGAACTGGAGACCATCATCCTAAATGAGCTAACTCAGCAACAGAAAACCAAACACGGCCTGTTCTCACGTATAAGTGGAAAGCTAAACTAAGGGTCTGCGAAGACAAGGAGAAGGGTTTAATGGACCCTGGAAACTCAGAAGGGGACTGAGAAAAAGGGATGGAGGAACACAAAATCACCCGTCAGGTGGGCGCGGCGGATGCACTTAAAGCTCAGACTTCTTCACCACTACGCAATACAGCCATGCAACCAAAAAACTATTCATACCCCGTAAAGCTATTGAAACAAATGCTTTTAAAAGCAAAAAAATATAGCCAGGTATGGCAGCTCACGCCTGTAAGTCCAGCACTTTGGGAGGCGGAAGCAAGAGGACTGCCTGAGTCCAGGGGTTCGAGATCAGCCTGGGCAACTTGGGGAGACTTCATCTCTACAATAGAAAATATTTAAAAAAATTAAAAATTAGCCAGGCATGATGACACACGTCTGTAGTTCCAGTTCCTTGGAAGACTGAGGCAGAAGGATTGCCTGAGCCCAGCAGGCCAAGGTTGTGGTGGCCATGAGTGTGCCACTGCATTCCAGCCTGGGTGACAGAGTGAGACTTCAACTCCAAAAAAAACAATACACAAATACATATACTCCCTTACTAACTCTTCTGACACAGGTCTAGGGAAGGTCTGGTAACTGGTCATTTCTGAGCCACATGGCGGGCAAGTCATGTCTCAACAACTGTCTTTCTATGACCATCCTCCACCTCACACCTCCTGCTGACCACACCATGGCCTGTTGCCCACATCATATGGAAGGAAATGTTAAATCTCCATTCAAAGTCAGAAAAAAATGAAGGTGCAATCTTTTTCTCAACAAATTCAGAGTCCCCTTGGGGTTCTCTGGATTTCAGATTAAGAGTCTCTGCAAAAACCTTTTATCCAAACCTGTTCTCAGGAAAGAGCCTGAAAAATGCTCAGATGAAGGCAATAGCTCCCAAAATGTGCCGCCTACAGAATGACCGGGGGGGGGGGGGGGGGGATCCTACCTCAAGGATAATCGCGTGTGTGTCCCTGCTGCTTCTGATGTGCCGTATTTTTCCTGCCAGTGGATATTGGATTCACTGGAATGTACCCATCTTCTTCCGTTGATCACACTTGACGCAGAGACCACAACCCCA
>NW_007251146.1:136912-157891 GCF_000164805.1 Carlito syrichta | reverse complement strand
GAGGGGGGGGGGTGCGCAGTACATCTAATGGAGATTAGTCCATTCTCAATATTCTCTCAAGTTCTAAGACGTCAAAGAGAAAGCTCCCGTTTGGTGCCGACAGGTCTCTAACACCTAATGCCTGGCAACCCCCTTTTGAACAATGGCATTGAACTTGGGGCTCCAAGCCCCAGACAGAGAAACTGTCTAGAACTTACTAATACTGTATTTGGTTTCCCCTGAATTTTTTCTGACCTCTGACTTCCCACTTATACCAGTGGCAATGACAGTGAGTTGTTATTTAAAATAAATTTGTCCTTTGGGAGGCTGAGGTGAGTGGATTGCCTGAGCCCACGGGTTTGAGACCCGCCTGGGGAACTTGGCGAGACCTCATCTCTACAATATATCAAAAAACCAGCCGGGCGTGGTAGCGCGCCTGTAGTTCCAGCTACTCGGAAGGCTGAGGTGGAAGGATTGCCGGAGCCCAGCAGGTCGAGGCTGCGGTGGCCGGGAGCGGCCACTGCACTCCAGTCTGGGCAACAGAGTGAGACTCCAACTCAAAAAAATAAATAAATAAAATAAATTTGTTTCAAAAAGTGAGGAGAAAGCCAGGCGCGGTGGCTCATGTCTATATCCCAGCACTTTGGGAGGCAGAAGCAAGAGGATTGCCTGAGTCCAAAGGTTCGAGATCAGCATGGGCAGCTTGGCAAAACCTCGTTTCTATAGTAAATCAAAAAATTAGCTGGGCATGGTAGCGTGCGCCTGTAGTTCCAGTTACTTGGAAGGCTGAGGTGGAAGGATCTCCTGAACACAGTGGGCCAAGGCTGTGGTGGCTGGGTGCCACTGCACTCCAGGCTGGGTGACAATGAGAGTCTAACTAACAATTTTTTTAAAATTAAAAAAAATGTTTTAAGTGAGATTTGAGAAAAAAAATATTTCTAGTAGTCCAGGTGGTGCTGGCTGTGAGAACCAACTGTGGAGGTGGCATTCAAGCGACCCAAGGGCGGGAACCCTAAGCCTTGACAAAGAGCCCAGTGAGTCCTTGCTCCTTCTAAGCACTCCAGACCAGTCCAGGGCTGCCCTGGGAATCCCACAGTTGTAAGCTGCCCAGCTCCATGGCTTCCCCTAGGGTTGTGCAGTGTACCACCTGCACCACAGTCGGGGCCTGGCGCCTGCATCCCCGGCCTGACGCTTCTGGACACTCATAACTCCTCATTCCCTGCCTCTGGACTCTGCTCCCCATCGTCTGACAGCTTATTGTGCACCAGCTTCATGTTCACCTACATCGGAGTTCGATGTCTGGAGAAACTGAGGCCCAGACGGGGTCACCAGCAGGTGAAGAGGCAGCACCAGTCTCATGATCACTGTCCCCGTCCTCCCCACCACACCAAGTCTGCCACTCCTGTGTCCTGCTGACGGTCACACTCCATTTCTTTCACCCTGAGGCAATTTTCGAACTTTGCTCCAAATGAACAAAGCACTCCAGGTGACTCTGTCACCCTCAGAGCTTTGTCCTGTCATTTCCTTATGGGCCTTATCTGAGCACCAGTGCCTCCCGGCCGTGGGAAAGGACAGGTTCACCAGGAACAGCAAAGTGCTCTGGAGACACCCAGGCAGGAGAGTCTTAAGCTCAGGGGAGGCTCCAGCTGGAAGGAGCACTACCTGACAAGGGAGGTGGGCCAGCTTCCTAGTGCTGGGAGCCCGCGGGCACCAGCCCACCCCCATGAGGCAGTCACACAGGTGGCCATAGGGCAGTCACACAGGTGCCAGCGGCACGGATGCCCGAGCCCACCTGCCAGACGCGTGGTCCAGTCCAGCCACTTCCCCGTGACCTGGGGAAGCAGCTTCACCACTCTGTGCCTCAGTTTCCCATCAGCTAAGCGCCCCCAGGGACTGCACAGAGGACTGCAGGAGCCTGTGTTTGTGCTAGCCATGTGTAAGCACCATATAGGTGATTATTAAATAAACTGGGGTAACAGGACAAATTATGTATAGAGACAAGACTTGTGAAGGTATCAGTCACATCCCAGGTCCACACAGGACACACCAGGTGCTGTGCCCAGGGCTTTGGACCGACCCACACATTCATTAATTCATTCATTTATATATTTGAGTCAGGGACTCACTCTGTGGCCTAGGATAGAATGCAGTGGCACCATCACGGCTCACCACAGCCTCAACCTTCTGGGCTCAGGTGATCCTTCCTCTTTAGCCTCCCAAGTAGCTGGGACTACAGGCATGAGCCACCATACCCAGCTAATTTTTGGATATTTTTGTAGAGACCTGGTCTCACTTGTTGCCCAGGCTGGTCTCAAGCTCCGGGGCTCAAGCAATCCTGCCTCTGCCTACCAGAGTGCTAGGATTACAGGCGTGAGCCACTGCCCCCAATCCTATCAGCACATTTACCCTTGTAAGATAGATTGTAAATGACCATATCCATTTTCCAGGGAAGGAAACTGAGGCGTGAACAAGGTATACCAGCCACTCGCTTGACGGTGCAACTGCCTCGTGAAATGACCCAGACTCACTCCCACCCAGCAGGCGGGCTCCAAGTCCGCATTTCAGGCGCCAAGCCACAATGTGAAGCTTCAAGCATCATCGTGTTACCCTAATCACTGCAGATACATGCAGCTGAGAACGCACACTGGCAGCCACAGGTGTGTTAGGACTGGCCGCATAGTAGGGTGCTGTGAAGATGGTTTTGCTGCCAGTATCTTACAGGGAAGCTTACAATAAATAGATATCAAGTCCAGACTCCTAGAAAAATCAGAAAGTCGGGCCTAGCTAGGTCTGCAAGTCCACACAACACCACGTGCCACTGAGACTCTACACTTTGCCACAGTCTCTCCCATTCCCTATTGCCTTTCACCTCATCTCTGCAAAGTTAAAAACCAGAGACCCCAACATCAACTCACTTACATAGAGGTGGGGGTGGGAACTGAACAGAGGTACCAAAAGCCCACAACTTCTAGAACATTTAGGATTTCCTCTGCATAAGGAGGTATCTGTGAGTCACTTCACCTGCTGTGCGCTGGGTCAGCACGGGGCTAGTTCAAGGGCACGCCATCCTCAGCTGTGTCTTCACACCACTGAGATGGTCACAGCCCTGTGCCCAGCCATGCAGCTGTCCCTGAAAGCATCGGTCAGCTGACCCTCAGCCCACAGTTCAGGATCTAGCCGGACCAGAGGCTCAAAGCCACGACCCAGGGTCTCTGGAAACTGGGTTCCTGAGAGCATGGCAGCTGCCCGGCACAGGGAGGCATGAGAACAGGCTCGAAGCCAGACACTGTGTGACGTGGGCAAGCCCCTGGACCTGTCAGCCTCAGTTTCCTCACCTGCCCCGGCTCACAGGGCCGCTGTGAACAGGAGCAGAGGCATCTTCATAGTTGCTTGTCTGGAACTTGCCTCCACCATCCGACAAAACTGCCCTGCAACATCCTCGACCAACATGTTTCTCCGCACGGCCCCGTTCCCTCCTCTGACCACAGGTCTCGGGGCCCCAACCCTTCTGTGCTGCGGCACATCTGATGTGCCCGGCTGCTTGCGGCCCACAGAACCGGCAGATGCTGGGAAGATGCCCTGGCATCCCTGTTCAGAATACGCGGCACTGCACCCTGACATCAGCTCCAGGGGTAGCGGCAGAGGGTGGGCGGAGTCCTCAACTGCCCAGACTACACACACAGGCCCCGCTGTCCGCCGTCGGCCAAAGCGTGGACAGGAAGTGGGGTGGAGCCCGCTCTGCCGCACTCAAGCTGTGTGACCCCGGAACGGGCATCGCTGTACCCGCCTAGAGGTGGTGGAAGTGGAGGCTGGGATGTGCTGAGAGGGCAGCGCCGGGCCTGGAGCGGGCCCGCCGCGCTGTTGCCTACGGTTGCGCCCCACTGAGCCCTCTGGATCTACCTGCCGGTCGGGTCCAAGGAACAGCCCAAAGTGGGGCCACTCGCCTGCTTCCAAACACACGGTGAGGAGGAGGAAACGGGCCCTCAACCCCACACCAGGCCCCACCGGTCCACACACCCTCATTCTGACTCTGTCTTCAACAGAGCCCAGAGCAGCCCGTACCTGAATGGTGCGTGTCGTAGGCTGTGTACCCCGTCACCAGCGACAAGCCTGTGGGAGGACCGGAAAAGCAAATCAGCCCCAGTCAGCTGGGTGCGTGGGGACCCACCCATGGCCCCTCTCTGAGCATCCCTGAAGGCACTGCTCCCGGCATGTGTCGGGGCTGCAGGAGCCACTCACTTCCACCCAATCGGGTGCTTTTCCCATCGGAGCCGTGACCCATTGTTTCACAAAAGCAGAAAGTCAGAGCGGCAGGCGGGGAGACTTCGTCTATACTGCAGGATTTCTGACCATGTGTCAGTGTGACCCTGGGAGGCTACATTTCCTTCCCACCCCAAGCACCTGTCCCCGAAATATCACCGGACCACGTGCCCAGCCGCCAGGGCTCATCGGTGGGGTCCGTGCACATTTCCCAAAGGCGTCCCTGTCACACAGAGAGGGGCCTTTCCCAGGGCTCCTAGCTCACCCTGCCACCCACAGCCCCGCAGTCTTTGAGGTCCGCAGGGTCAGCTGCCGCCTTTCACCTCCCACAGGGAACCTGGGGTTGGAGGGAGGTTGGGGGAGGATCCTAACTCGCCCATGGGCTGCGGGCAACTGCACCCAGGAGGGGTCACTTCAAGCAGCTGGGGAGTCCAGGTGAGTTCATCCGAAGCTAGTAGAAGGCTGAATGACCCGTGTCACCCTCGTGACTGAGGGACAGACTCTGGTTTCTTCATTTTACGGATGAGTAAACTGAAACTCAAACAAGGAACGCACCTTCCCAACGTGAGATTTAAATCCAGTGTTCTGATCCATCTCAAAATTCCTGGTCCCAGCTTTCCTCCCTCCAGATGCCCTGGGCTAGCTTTGGCTCTGAGAGGTCCCTAATGCCGTAACAGACTGGAGGACCAAAGGTGGTGCCCAAGGAGTGGGGCCAGCTTGGTCAAGAGCTGCATCTTCCCTGTCCCGGAGAAGCTCACCAGGCCCCCTCCAGGAGTGTGGACAGAGTGTGGACATCACCCATGGGACGAGCAGCTCACATCCCCCTGGGAAGCAGTGGAGGCAGGGCCCAGAGCACAGCTGGGCACTGCCCTCATCGTAAGCAGCCCAGGCCACGCTCTCTCAGGGCTCAGTTTAGCTTCAGCAGACGTGGGTCATAGTGACGCCAACTACCCTACCTCTACCCCGCCCCAGCTGGACAAGGCTGGCAGCGGACGTCATAGCCTTCAGACCTCACCTGGTGATGACCCCGCACCACCCTCACCTGCGCTGGGCTGCTGTGCCCACCAGTCTGGAAGGAGCTGACTCCGACAGGCCTCAGGCGGGGAGGGGCTCCTTTTGATCCCCATGTAATCATCCACAGGAGGCTGCAGGGTCAGGGCGAGAGAGGACAGTCAGCCATAGAGCCCCATGCGGGCTCCAGTGTTTTTGAAAATGAACAGCCTATGTGTAGCTAGCACCACAGTCACCTTCATTTCATGGGACCGAAGTCAGACTCCACTTGAGACTTCAAAGACCCCAGCCCACAACTACGCCAGGCTTCATGCTTGAGCCACGTAGCTGAACTCCTGGGCTCTTAGGAGGCCACCAGTGAGACTCCCAACCTCTTCCACAAAGTCGCTGTTGCAAACTGCATGTCCCATATTTTTCGCCTCTCCGATGCCCTGCAGACACGGGCAAGCTCTGAGACACCCACAAACGGTGACTCTGAGCAAAGCCTACCACGTTTTCCCGACTCTCAGTCAGGAGTGAGATGTTCAGTCTCTGACCCTTTTCCCTGCAGAGGTTGATTAATCCAAATGTGGCATGTTTCCAAGTCTGCTTTTCTTGTGACCCCGGTATGGCAATCTGATGATCTGACTCTCATGGCTGAGTCAGCAGAAAAGACCCTGCACGGAAACAGGACACTGGTGTGGGACACAAGGCTAGGAGACCACGCAGTCCGCTGCCAAAGACCACCCAGAAACTTGGCAGCTGCCCCGGCAGAAGAGACAGCAGCTTGGAGTGGGCTCTGTTCCGTCACTCCCTGACACTCAAGCTATCCCTAAGGCTCCCATGATCGCCATGTTACCATGAAGAATTGTTCCGGCCAGGCACAGTGGCTCAAGCCTAGAATCCCAAGACTTTGAGAAGCCAAGGCAAGAGGACTGCCTGAGCCCAGAGGTTTGAGACCAGCCTGGGAAACTTGGTGAGATCTCGACTCTACAATATATCAAAAAATTAGCCGGGCATGGTAGTGTGTGCCTGTAGTTCCAGCTCCTTGGAAGGCTGAGGCAGAAGGATTGCCAGAGCCCAGCAGGTCAAGGCTGTGGTGGCTGTGAGCGTATCACTACACTCCTCCAGTCTGGGTGACAGAGTAAGACGCTGATTCAAAAAAAAAAAAAAAAAAAAAGAATGGTTCTAGCACTCATAACACCTTTTGCAAGGGCTGCTCGAGACTGTTTTAGTTATGCAAATGTCCCACCTTGTGATATCCATAAAAAACACATCCAGGAGGCTAAACTCTGGGTAGCCAGATAGCTAAAATGGGTATGCAAAAAACCATATGTTTTTGTTGAAAGAGATCCCATGAGGCCCTTACTCCAAGCCTATGAACTCTGAGTTTGTGTACAATTCTAACAAGGCTGGCTGTGTGGTTTTCCAACTCACTTAGGAATAAAACCTGCATGTTAAAAAGTAAACAATACAGCCAGGCTCGGTGGCTCAGCCTGTCATCCCGCACCTTTGGGAAGCTGAGGTGAGCGGATTGCCTGAGCCCGCGGGTTCGAGACCCGCCTGGGCAGCGAGACCTCATCTCTACAATAAATCAAAAAATCAGCCGGGCGTGGTAGCACATGCCTGTAATTCCGGATACTGGGAAGGCTGAGGCGGAAGGATCACCGGAGCCCAGCAGGTCGAGGCTGCGGTGGCCGGGAGCGGCCACTGCACTCCAGACTGGGTGACAGAGTGAGATTCCAACTCAAAAAAAAAAAAAAGTAAACAATACAACAACCACGAGAGCTGGCAGTTATCTACACCATGAAGACAGTGAGGGAAGTTTATGTTTTGTCCACTCAAGCCTACCGGACAAGGCAAGGGGATTCGTGACACATTTTAAGACTGCCACCCAAAGAGGTTTAACACATGGAAAGTTCAGAGCTTGAAGCGACTTCGCTGGCCCAGGGTGGTGGCTCAGGCCCCACCCGAGGGACCAGAAGGGATCTGATGTGAGGGGCTGACCCATACCCAGAGGCCAGTGGGGAAGGAGGCCCAACCCGTCCTCACACAGGTGGAGGCGCTGGTCACCTTGGCAGGGCAAGGACACTGCTGCTCCCTGCCCGAAGACACGGGGCTCTCGCTGGCAGGGCCGGACCCCAAAGTGCTGCCTCTGCTTACCTCCTTGACCAGCTCGTCGACCTCAGAGCGCCCACATTCCATATCTATGACTTCGTTCATGCAGCCAGGAGTCACCACGCCTAGTTTGCCTACGGAAAAGCAGACAGACCCCGTGATGCGTGGCACTAAGGCATGGCAACATCAAAAAGGCCACAGACCACCCTTTGCACATGCTGAGTTTAAGGAGACGGACATTAATGAGTGTCCCCCTGGGAAAGGCATGGACCTTGCCTCCCGAGCTCAGTCATCGGATCAGCAAAGTCAAAAGAGAGAAGCTGGCAGTGGCGTGGCTGTTTCACAGAAGGATAAAGATAGCACTGGGTCTGCTCCTTCTGTTTACTGAGACCCCAAAATGACTCTATCAGACAGACTTCACAGCGGATGCTGACTAACACACAAAGGTCACATTCACAAGCTGCAGCATTTGAAGATGCTCAAAGCTCCCCTGGCAGCATGTGTTGGCAGGCTGGAGTCTTTTTTTTAAAGCCAGTTGGCAGGAAGTCTGTTTGGGGCCTTTCCGAGCATGCCTTGGTGCATCTGAGCACACAACTACATGCACACACACCACGGCAGAGAGACACACGGTGCCCGGCCCGTGCCCACCTCCATCACGAGCTGCCTGGAGGCGAACAGTGTTGCCACCACGGGCATTCCAGGCCGGCCTGGTCTCACCATCTCACGCCCCTTCCCTGGTCAGCAAGTCACCTTCCTAAGCTTCTCAATGGGAGATGCGTCAAAACTGAGATACACTTGTGGGGGACTCCTTGGTCCCAGCAAGCTGGAAGGTTTATCCATTGTTTCTTCCTAGTTGAATTCTGATTCCAGTCCAACAGATTCAAGCATCCACGTAAGAGCTGCTGATGGGGAAGTAGGGAGCAGGTGGGTGCCCCTGGGGAGGGCTGCTTGGGCACTATGCAAATGTGACGTGGCTTTGCCCCCTGAGGACACCCTGCTTCTTGTCTAACATTCCGCCTACAGGTGATGCTGGCTGCATCCCAGCTATAAACAAGTCAGGTTCACCTGCCGGTTCAAGCTTGACTGGTCCTGGGGGAGGGAGATCAACAGAAATGTTTCTATTTCTTCAAATCACAATTTACTTTTTGGTGACAAAAAAGCATCCAAAACTGGGAAATGTGACAGAAAGATGACGATGGCTTGCCCCTCCAGAGCTGCTGTGGATCACAGTAGTACCGGCTGCCCCGCCCCACTGAACAAGGCTGACAGGGTGAATGCCACAGCGAAAGGTAGGTGAGCTCTGTATCAACTCTTAATAAAAACAGCCACCGGGCACAATGGCTCATGCCTGTCATCCCAGCACTCTGGGAGGACAAGACGAGAGGACTGCCTGAGGGGTTCGAGACCAGCCTGGGCAACCTGGCGAGACCTCGTCTCTACAATAAATCAAAAAACTAGCCGGGCATGGTGGCACATGCCTGTAGTTCCAAGTACTTGGAAGGCTGAGGCAGAAGGATCACCTGAGCCCGGCAGGTCAAGGTTGCGGTGGCCGTGAGTGTGCCAGTGAACTCCAGCCTGGGCAACAGTGAGACTCTGACTCAAAATAAATAATAATAATAATAATAATAACAGCCATCATGGGAGCCTTAGGGGTATCTTGGCCGTCAGGGAGTGACGCTGATGAAGCAGTGCTATGTGGAGCTACCCCCAAAGATCATCTGATTCTCCAGGGAAGGGCAGCCCACTTCCTTACTCGCTATCATCAACTAGGGTTTAGGCTCCGTTGAGTTGGGGGCTGACCTGCAGGTGATGAAGCTACCCACGCCCCAAACAACAGCTGCGCGGTCCAGTCGGACGGTCGCCGGCCTGGCTCCACGCTGTCTCTCACTGACCAACCACACCAGTGTCCCATTCTCTGCCCGACAATCCTCATCATCATCCTGGTTCCCTCATCAATGAGTTCAGAGGTTCGCCATACATTTTAACTTCTTAAATAGTTTCATATCAACATTCTCAAAAGTGCAAAGCTGGAATTTCTGCACAGGCCCAAGAAGTTTCCAGGCCGTCTGTTTTTTGAAGGCATTACTGAACGATTCTTAAGCATCTAAGGAGAAAATCAGGATGTGCCAGTGTTCTAATTGCTACAGTGAATGGCTACGAAGATCACTGTTAAGAGAACGTCTCGAGACAGTGCTGTGATGAGATTTTCTCTGGAGTCAGCCATGATTCATGGCAGCTGCACGGCACAGCTTCAGGGAGGATTCTGAGGCCAGAACCGAGCTTGGGACATCTTGATTGATTACTGATGTCTTGCCAGAGCATGGGTATAAGGAAGGGGGCATGGGGCGGGTCTCTGCTCACCCTGCTTCGGTCCCATCACAAATGCTTTCTTGGGATTTGAGAGCCAGAGGCGGGGGTCAACAGACACTTCTCTACTCCTTCGAATCACAATTTACTTTTTGATGACGAGTAAGTATCCCAAACTGGGAAATGCGACAGAAAGATGAAAACGGCCTGCCCCTCCAGAGCCTCCCCAGAGTGCTCTGTGGAAATGCCCCGAGGTCATCTGATTCTCAAGGGAAGGGCAGCTCGCTTCCTAACTAGTTATCATCAACTAGGGTTCAGGCTCCCTGGAGTTGGGGCTGACCTGCAGATGAGAAAGCCACCAACGGCCCCAAACAACGGCTGCATTGTCCAGTCAGACAGTCGATGAGAACCGGAAGAGCCCTCAGGCATGATCCCAGCCCAGAGTTCCCAAACAAGCATCAGGATCTAACACCATGGGCGCCTTCTGCAACTCTGTTTGAGAACTTGACCCTGACTCTTAGCCTATCCCTCCCCATCTACCGTACCATCTCCTAGCCTCCTCTGCCAGCTGCTGGAAGAAGAACAGGCTTCCTCGTCAGAAACTGTTGCAGGGTCCTTGTTCCTGTCCAGGGGCATTACTGAGCCCAAGGGCTCTCAAACTTAACGCATATACTAAAGTCCAGGATCTGGCAGTAAGTGAGCACTGTTACTGGGCTGCGGCCAACCTCCTCCCCCTCCCCTCATCCCCACGCCACGCCCTCCACCACTGCACCACAGGGACAGCAGCTGGTGTATGCGGTCAGCAGAAGGAGATCCCAGCATCTGCTTGCACAAAGGAGAGAACTGTCTCGTTCAACTATAACCACGTGCCCCAGACCCTGTGTCTGCCCCAGACCCACGCTCCCTGCAGCAAGGACTGCAGACCAGGGCCACTCTTGGGAGGTTTGGTGCCCACCAGGGATATTTACATTTTTGCTCTTCCTCGGGGACGATTCGGTACACTTTGTATGGCTCGGAAATGTCCAGCTGGGACCGGTCTGTCACTTCCTCAAAATCAGGGCTCTTGTTCAAAGCACAGCGTAACCTCGTCTTCCAAGTGGCTGGTTCAGCTTTGTCCCCTTCTTTAAACTTCCCTTTAAAAACTGCCCAGGCCTGAAGAATGAAACAGAAGCACAGTAAATACAAAGCCGGACCCAATCACAAATGTCCATCACTGGGTTGAGAACCCAGCCATCCTTGCCCTCCCATGAGTCTTCGTGGGCCATCAGCTCTGGTTCAGTTTCAGGACTCCAAGAAACACCCATCTGGCCCTGCTCTCTGCCAGATGTGAAAAGACCCAGGCTGGGGAAGGGACCCCACCAAGTTCACCCAGCTGAGCCAGAATTCGAACCCAGGCCCCAGGATCCTCCCGGGCACATCCCTAGCATGTGCCTTTTAGCAAAGTCCTTCCCTGGACCACGGAGCCCAAAGACTCCTGAGGTTAAGCAGCACAAAGAGGAAGTTGCCCATGGTTTCACTAGAATGTTCAAAACAAAGAACAAGTTGTTGCTTTTTCAAATCAACCTCTGAAATTTAGCATGAAAAGGGAACATTTGCAAAAAGCCTGAATGTGGTCATCCATCCCTTGCTACTTTTAATAGATACTTTGTTTTGCATTTATTCTCAACTTTTCTCTACAAGGTGCTATTTAAAAAGCAATGAAATGTTTTCCATTTATTGTCTTTTTTACAGCTCTGTTTTCTGACCTCTGCAAACCTTAGGATCCGAACTAGGACTACAAATTCAAAGCTGAGATCTTAAGATCAAAATGTAGAATGTGGCAGGCTTTAAAACACAAGACATGAGAAAGGGCATATTTTAAGATTTCAGAACTGGAACACGGACACACCTCCTTAGCCACCATCAGGTGAGAATTACCTTTGCTTTTACGCAAAACTAGTCAGGGTCCTCCAGCCTAAAATACTATGAGATCCATAGGGTATTTTCAATTCCTTCCAGGAAAATGCATTTCCAAGAGGCAAGTTGTTTTCCCAAAGTGGCCCAGCCCAGGACTCAATGCCAGCTGTGCCCACTTCCAACCCAACGGACTTCCTGCCACAGCAAGGGCTCTCAAGCTTAATGCATATACTAATCTCCCAGGAGGCTTGTCAAGATGCAGATTCCTGGACCTTGCCCCTCAAGATCCTCACTGGGCCGGGCTCGGTGGCTCACCCTGTAATCCCGCGCTTTGGGAGGCTGAGGTGAGTGGATTGCCTGAGCCTGCGGGTTCAAGACCCGCCTGGGCAAGTTGGCGAGACTTCATCCCTACAATAAATCAAAAAATTAGCTGGGTGTGGTAGCCCACGCCTGTAGTTCCAGCTACTTGGAAGACTGAGGTGGAAGGATCACCGGAGCCCAGCAGGTTGAGGCCCGGCCACCGCACTCCAGTCTGGGCGACAGAGCAAGACTCCGACTCAAAAAAAAAAAAAAAAAGATCCTCACTGGGGAGGTGGTGCAGGGAACCTGTGTCTTTAGCCAGCATCCAGGGCACCTGATTTAGTTGGCCAGGAGAACACACTTCCAGAAACTCCGTAATGACCCCATGAGACACAGCTCCTTGAAAGTCTCCCTGGCGTTTTTTCCCTATCAAACAGGACAAGGTTTATAGTTCAAGGTCAGTGCTTTCTACTCTGTTGGTGCAAAATGTTGCAACTATACCAGAGATAAAGAAACTGGAAGAACATTCCTATCACTGAGCATGAGCCAGAGCCTCCCTTTTCCAACATAGACGTAAAACTGCCCTCTAGAAATATTTTTTAAAGTAAACAGTCTTGGCCGGGCTCGGTGGCTCAGCCTGTAATCCCGCGCTTTGGGAGGCTGAGATGAGTGGATTGCCTGAGCCCGCGGGTTCGAGACCCGCCTGGCCAACTTGGCAAGACCTCATCTCTACAATAAAAATCAAAAAATTAGCCGGGTGTGGTAGCGCACACCTGTAGTTCCAGCTACTTGGGAGGCCGAGGCGGAAGGATCGCCGGACCCCAGCAGGTCAAGGCTGCGGTGACCGGGAGCGGCCATTGCACTCCAGTCTGGGTGACAGAGTGAGACTCCAACTCAAAAAAAAGTAAACAGTCTTCAACTCTTTTCTTTATTAACTGCATCGCTGACCATGCATTGGTTTGGGTGTTGTTGTTATTGAGTTTTAAAATATATATAAGAGCAAACTATGTACTAAATGAACAGCAATTTCAGACCAGGTATGGTGGTCTGTAATTCCAGCACTTTGGGAGGCCGAGGCGAGAGGAGTGTCTAAGCCCAGGGGTTCAAGACCAGCCTAGGCAACTTGGTGAGACCTTGTCTCTGCAATAAATCAAAACATTAGTCAGGTGTGGTAGCATGTACCTGTAGTCCCAGCCACTCAGGAGGCTGAGGCAGAAGGATCACCTGAACCCAGCAGGTTAAGGCTGTGGTAGCTGTGAGTGTGCCCCTGCACTCCAGCCTGGGTGACAGTGCGACACTGACTCAAAAAAAAAAAAAATGAACAATAATTTCAATTTGTATTTCTTTAAGTCAGGGCTTCTCCACCTTGCACAACTGACATGTCAGATGGGATGACCTTTGCAGCAGGGGCCATCCTGTGCACAGTGGGATGTCTGGCAGTATCCCTGGCCTCAACCCACAAGATGCCAGGAGCATCACCATTTGAGAACCACTAACTAACTTGTGTTCCAAGTGGACCTTGAGATGCATGGATTTCAAGGCATGGCAGAGGCAATGTCACGGCCAGCTGGTACACATCCGGAACGCCAGCACTCCCAGGTGAAGCCACATTCGTTCATTCAAAGCTCACACTCACCTGGGAGCAGGGCCAGGCCACACCACCCACCAAAACAGCTGGGAAGCGGCCAGGGCTGTCAGCAGTTCCCTGGCCATAGCCTGCCCTGTGTCTGGGATGCAGCAGGTATTGGGGCCTCTCCAGGCCTCTGGCCAGCTCTAAAGGGCCAACTTAGGACAGGTACAGTGGTTGATGCCTGTAATCCCAGCACCTTGGAAGGTCAAATCGTTTGAGGCCAGGAGTTTAAGACCAGCCTGGGCAACATAGTGGGATCTCATCTCCACAAAAATTTTTTTTAAAAATTAGCCAAGTGTGGTGGCACATGCCCGTAATCCTAGCTACTCAGGAGGCTGAGGTGGGAGGATCACCGGAGCTGAATAGGTCGAGGCTGTAGTGAGCCGTGATCGTGCCACTGCACTCCAGCCTGGGCAACAGAGTGAGGCCCCAACTCAAATAAATAAATAAATAATAAAAAGCCAACTTAGCTGGATGATCCCTCAAGATCCTTCTCCATCTAGAGCTAAAAGTACACAGAAGACAGTGAATTGGAGGCACACCAACGATGGCCACCATGGCCCAATCAGCCTCCTCTGAATCTCCTCCGGACACACAGCTTGGGCAGCCAGCGTCACTCTCGGAGCAGGAAGCCTTCCTCATTTAACATCTGTGTTGCGTTTTTAAAATTAAATGCTGGTTTTTTCCCCCTTCCAGACCTGCTGAATTTTGAAATACCTGTGCTCTAAGTAAGCTTTAACTCACTCAGGCCTATCACAATACCTGTCGGTGAGCAGCCAATAAACAATAATCTCACTTAACTGGATAAGCCCCATCTCTATGAAAAAGAGAAAAATACTTTTAAAAAATAAATAAATATGAGTGGATTTCAGGGTCCCATCAGTGGACTCAGGATTGGATCAAAGTGAGCCAAAGGTATTTTTCACCCCCCCCCCCATTCAGGGTCTGCACCACCAAGCTGGCCTCAGGAGGAAGCCTGCAGACAAGGACCGAGGGTCCGGTTTAAGCAGCCTCTCTGATGACCCACCTATCAACACAGGGAAACAAAGCTCTACTTTTTCTTTTTTTTTTTTTTTTTTTTCATTAATCAGTAGTTTTTATTATGGTTTTGTGGGGTACAGTTAAGGGTAGGTGTACAATGACGTTTCATTCAGGCACCCTGTAGATAAGAAGTGTTTTCCCATCCCCCGACAGATATTTGCTACTGTTAATCCCATCCCCCTCCCCCCCATAGTTTCCCAGTACCATCCGTCATTTTCTCATAGTATTGCATTGGATGTTCAAGGTCCATTATATGAGTGAGAACATGTGATATTCGGATTTTTGTTTTTGTGAGAGGTCACTCAGTATTATAGACTCTAGTTCCATCCTTAACTCCTAGATTTTTGAAAGGTTTTCTTTGAAAGCTAGAAAGAAACAGATCTCTGCTTAACCAGAAAACCCCGAAGGAGGCCCTATCTAACCAGAATCTCATTGTTGGCTTCTTCAGGGTCAAAGCGACATCCCAGAGATGGACCTCCCAGAACAGACGGGAGCAGGCACAGCTCAGGAAGCCCGCGTCGGGCTCTTGCTGATGCAGTGTCACGCTCCCGCCCGCCTCTCCCTCCGACCTCCCTCCCTGCTGAGATTGTAGACTCATTTCAGATTGCCACATTGAGCGACTACGTAACCAACGGAAACGTCGGACGCTGTTGAAACGGCCATGAAGAGCATTGCATAAGACGTATATAAATCTGGGGCTTTATGGCATGACCCCCAGAGCGCAAGCTGAGCAGGGGACAGGGTTGGGGAGAAGCCTGCGTCCCATCCGCAAGCCACACGCCTGGGCTGCACACCCCTGCCGGCCTCTTGAAGACGTCTGACTGGTGTTCAGCCTGCAACCGTGCCCCCAGCACCCAACGCTCGGGTTAAACCTGCTGATCCCGGCTGTGGTCAGTTCACAGCAGGGTTCTCGAGGGGGAGGGGGAGGTGCATCTGGCCATGTCCGAGACATTTTTGTTGTCACGCTAAGGGAAGGGCTGCTGCTGGCACCTAGTGGGTAGAGGCCAGGGGTGCCACTAAAATCCTACAAGGCACAGGGCACTCCCCTAAAAACAATCATTGGCCTCCACAACAGCAGTGCCATGGCTGAGGAGCCCTGGCTTCTAGGCTCATCTGGGATCCAAAATTCACAACTGACGGGGAGGGACTTGGGCACTGTGTAAATTGGCGGTAGCGTCCCCAAGAGCAGTTCACCATGACACCAAAGGCAAAAAGGCTCCTCAGGTATACAAGAGAGAAATGCATCACAACTGAGGGCGAAGAAGAAGGTCCCGGCCTGGCAAAACCCAGTGGCGCCCGGTCTTCTGCCTGGGGTTCTGGGTCTGAAAGCATCTGGAGGACACGTGGGCACCCCAGGACCCCTCCAAGGTGGGTGCAAAGCATTCCCATGTGCCCATTTTTCCTGGCATGGGCATTAACGGGCAGCAGATTCTCAAGAGACCTGCGACCCGAATTACAGATTTCAGGGAGTTACTAAAATGCAAAGCGCCTCTGCAAACATCAGTTGGGTAGCCTCCAGGGGCTGGAACACATCTTAAGCCAATCTTGACCTGCTCGCGTTCACGCTCTGGGATCAAAGTGTGATCTTGCGTCCTTTTTGTTCTCTGGTGTGAGGAGGCAGTCATCTGTGACTGGACATCCAGCATGGCCACGGGGTCCTGCAGCCTCAGTATCCCCCTTGTTCACTGTCTCGGGTCTCATTCTGATCCTCTGCGACTCAGCCCAACCCCTACCCATCTCTCAAACTCACTCGCCCCTCCCCACCCCAGCCCCCAAATGCCCACAGAATAAGCACACATGGCAGTGGCTGGCAACCTGGGCTGAGTCAGATCATGCGGTGCACATGTTTGCAAACATGGAAGTCTGCGCTGAGCTCGACCCAGGGCTCCAAATCTCCCAGGGTTGAAACTGGACATCTGGAGCCTTAGAGATGCCCACAGGGAACTCAGTGACACAGCTGGTCTGCAGAGCTATGCTGCCCCAGCTCCTGGTTCCTTTACCTGAATTGAGCTATGACGGCAAGAATTCTGTTTACCAGCAGCCCTGGGGTCAGAACCATGGGCTCAGGGTTGGGCCACCTGCGTCTGAACGCTGGCGCCATCGTGCAAGAAGGAGAGACATCGGACACACCACTTCTCTGTGCGCCTCCAGAGAACGAGGATGAGAGCAGCCTCCCCAGAGAGGGCTGCGTGAGAGAAAAGGAAAGTAACCATGGGGCCAGGCACGGTCCAGAACGAGCCCTCGGTCCATCATCCTGCCATGGTGCAGAGGGCAGGACTGAAGCACGTGTCTCTTTGCGCCTGGGATACTTGTCACTCTCAAGGGAGGGAAGACCATTTCAGACATCTGCTGCAGGGTCAGGACCCCTACACAACCCGCCCCAGAGGGAACAGCAGATGGCATCACCCTCTCCTGAGGGGCCTCCAATGCCAAACAGAAGAAACCTCCCCGGTATACCGCGACACCTCTGACGGCAGCTTGGGGAATCTTAGTGGGAGGGTCCCCAAGAAGTCTCTTCTCCCCCTTGACCAGTTAGTCTCATGAAAAGAAAAACAGCAGAGCAGGTAAGCAACACAAGTGCCAGCAATACAGCCAATCTCAACAGTGACTGCATAGTGTAACATGTAAAAGCAGCTTGTGCACACTTTTTTTTTGAGTCAGGATCTCACTGTGTTGCCCTGGTTAGAGTGCAATGGCATGGTTCCAGCTCACGGCAGTCTCAACCTCCCGGGTTCAGGTGATCCTTCCACCTCAGCCTCCTGAGTAGCTGGGACTACAGGCAAGTGCTCCCACGCCTGACTAAGTTTTTTATTTGGAGAGGTCTCACTATGTTGCTCAGGGTAGTCTGAATTTCTAGGCTCAAGCGATCCTGCCACCTTGGCCTCCCAAAGTGTTGAGGTGACAGGCGTGAGTCACCATGCCCAGCTAAGGTACATTTTTGAGAAATATTCTGTACTTGTCTTTTAAAATCCAGATTAATCGGAGAGACGTCACTCAACTCAACACCCCAGTCCACGAGGGAAAACAGAAACTGAACTCACGCTGGGAGGACCCGGGGTCTTTACCTTGAAGATGGAGGCGTCCACTTCTTGGTTATAATCTTGCTTTCCAGCATGTTTCCACGGGATCCGGAACAAGCTCTTCTCATCGTTCTCCCAGATCAGGCCTGGGTACATGTTACTGTCGATCTGTTCAATGAGCCACTGTCGAAGCCGACGCCCGCCATTCCGGTCGCACATCCTTGGAAAGACATAAACGCACTCTGTGACTCGCGGATGGCATCTCATTCTGCACAGCAGCCCAAGAATTGCTAACAGGAAACTCGGGGGTTCACAGCAAAGGTGCCGGCCTAGGGGACTCTGGGCCACTTGCC
This sequence comes from Carlito syrichta, assembly GCF_000164805.1. Lineage (NCBI taxonomy): Eukaryota > Metazoa > Chordata > Mammalia > Primates > Tarsiidae > Carlito > Carlito syrichta. The sequence continues at coordinate 139,997 of NW_007251146.1, read as the reverse complement.
CTGAGAAGGCCTCGCTGGCCTCCGTGACCTCAAAGCCCTGAATGAAAACTGAAAGCTCTATGGGAAGCCCACAGCCACCGGCCGGTCCCTCTGGGCCCCTCCTCCGGATCTGCCTGTGCCCTTCCAGCTCTCATGCGGCGTTTCCTTCCAGGAAGACTCAGCCACGTTGAACAGTCCCTTTTTTTTTTTTAACAACATCAAGCCCCTTTACTGAGCAGCCCGTTATTCTAAGAACCAATTCGGGTACCAACTGCCCAGTCTGACCCATATTCCGTGACAGAAACAGCACCTGTGCCGCCTGATAAAGAGGAAGCTCTCCAAGCCACCTCTTCCAGGTGGTTCCTTCACAGCTGGTTTTGTGATAAGAGCATGAGTCTGGGCGGGGACGTAGCCAGGGTCCCATCGAGTCCTGCCGCCTCTTGGCTGGGGGGACCCTGGATCATCGCTTAACCTTGGAGAATCCGCTACCCTAACCCACCTGACACTCAAAGGTAACTGCAGGTACTTGACAGAATCTAGAGAAAATTCAAATGATGCCCAAGAAGCACCTGAGACAGGGCCTGAACGATGTCACACGACACTATTATTAACCAAAGCTTCCTCCTCGGGAACTCTTAGGACCAAACGAGATACTGGGACACGAGTAAAGGGATATACTGAGCTACAGGACAGAGCCAAGTTCAATGGGCTCGGTCTTCCAGAAGACGCCGCAATCTAGGGCTCTAGCCATCCAGGGCACCCACAGACATCCTTTGGAAGGACACTCCTGCCAGAGCAGATGGCTTTCCCAAAAGCACAGAGAAAGAGAGCGAGAACCATCAGGCCATATTGACTTCCAGTCAACATTTACAAGAACAGTACTGGAAATCCCCCAGACAGCTGGACAGACGCCCACCCAAAAAAAAAAAAAATAGCACTTCTATTCTCCTGAAAATGTGACCTCTTCGGGTAAACAAGTTTGAAGCAATCAGCGATGATAAGACATAATGTCCCCAAGAACATGATCACATTCAGAGCCGTGATGGTCCATAAGGCAAAATACCGGTCAGCAGCCTTGACAGGAATGTGCATTTTAGAAACTCCGGCTGCCATGCAGGAGCTGTGGGTGGGAAAGGGGGCTGGGTCCCAGGAAGAGGTGAGGTTCCCTCCCATGCCAATTTTAACTCCTCCATCCAATAAGTCCAGTCAACTGTTTGTGGATTTAAAAAGGAATGAAGCAGGTGAAATAAGAATTAAGACTTCGATCTGGAAGCTTTGGACTCTGGCAATGGCTTCTCTCTGATAAACCTGGGAAGCTACCAAAGCCCTCTCTGAGGCTCTCTCGCCTGTAAAGTGAGGTGATAGATCGCAAGAGACCCGGAATTCACAAACAGATTTGGGAAGGCCTACCTGGTGAAAGAGACGAGACCCCACCCCCACCACTTCCCAGAAGAAGAATGAGCAGGGTGTGAGCTCCTGGGGAGAAAATGGGAGAGCACTCCTCCCAGTCTGAGGAATGAGCTGCGTGGATAGGGGCAGAGCCCAACAGAGGGGCCGAGTCTGAGAACGGTTAATCGGGAGTTCCCCCTCATCCCACTGCAACAAGGTTCTCAGAGTCCACGATCCCTGAGCCTCCTGAAATCAAACGCAAAATTCTGTTAGTAAAGGCATTTTCCTAGAAGGAGAGTAATCACTTTCACGTCAGAATTCCTAATAGGCTCATAATAGGCTCCAAACTGTTAAGGACAAAATGTGATTTATAGGAAAAAGTTGGGGGGGGAAGAAAAGCAAGTGATTGAGAGAATCTGAGAGCTGGAAAACACTTGAAAAATCATCTAACCAGCCCCCTCTTAATTCAAGAGAGGAAAAACTGAGGCCCCGAAAGGTGCAGCAAGTACCAACACACCCAGCATGTGTCGGAACACAAGCAGGCCAGGGGCAGCTCGTTTTACTCCACAGAGAAAAGCCCTGGTCCCCTTACAGGACCTCAGCACATGGGTAGCCCCACCTGAGCCTCCTTGTGACTCCCCCCAAGGTTCTAAGTGACATCAAAAGCCTAAGACTTCTTACAATTATGAACCACCATGATTTATTAAACACTAACAAATTAATTCCACCAAGCGCTCAGCCAGGAAAAATTAACAAGCTCGGTCACATGTTTATAACTTCCTCTTCCTTGATTCTGAAGTAATAATTCTCTCTGTTGACCAAGTCCTATCTGGAGCTAAATCTACATCCCTACAGATGCATCCAGGGCCCAGCCTTCCCTGGCAGGCTACCCAACCCGAATCCCAGGACACACCTGAGCTGGTGTACAACAGAACTCACCTTCTCCCCACCCTCTAGGGCCCCACGCATCTGCTCTGCCTCTGCACACCCTCATCACCACTAGACCAAAAAGCACCCATGCCGTCTCCCTCCCTGGCGCCTACCTTTCTCCTCAAGTGACTGAATCACTCCCAAATCTCTTCGCAAAGGCACCTGTCATAATCCAAAAGGACAAGCTTAGAAGCGTCATTCACCGCTAGCTCTTAACCTTGGCTTAAAAAGAAAGTGGGGGACTATTTAAAATTCTAGAAAACTCGGGCTCTAGTCTCCATTCGCAAAGCCCTTCACAGCCCTGGGTAAGAAATACATCTCACTCTGGAAAGCCCATCCTGGGCCTCGGGGCTCATGTGACAGACAATGCTTTTGTGAGCCGTGACCCCTCCGCGGACTTTCTTGCCCGGGGCAACCGGGCTGTGCTGGAGGCAAAGCGCCCGACTCAGAGACCCTGACTGTCATTCATTCGAATGCAAGCGCCAGTCTCACCTCCTCGCAGTCTAACCCTGCAACGCCTCTGAGGATGGGAGGGGGCTTCACAATGAGAACGCTCCCAGCAATCCTCCACGTGGCGGGTGGCCCGGGACAGGTCTTGTAATCACGGGGGTCGCCACGTCCCTTCCTTACGAGCCACTCTGGGGTGTGCCGCGTAAGCCAGACTTCAGGACAGTGAGCTTGCTGAACGCCTCGACCGCCCGCTGGGAACGGGCCAACGGTCCCCAACGACTTGGCCTTCGGCTTGGACCCGGGTGGGTAGGGAAGGAGACGCTGGGGAGGGTGGGGG
>NW_007251146.1:100287-136874 GCF_000164805.1 Carlito syrichta | reverse complement strand
ATGCCGCCGCGGGCTCCCGGGCGCCGGCGCGCGCGGCTTTAAGGGCGGGGCGGGTCCGCCGAGCCGCGGAGCGACGGCCACGCCGGCCAATGGCGCGCGGGAGGGGGGCGGCACCGCCCAATCGGCACGGCCCGCCCGGCCCGCCTTCTTCGAAGCGCTCGGCTTTCCGAGAAATCACTTTCCCCCGGCCCGAGCGCGGTCGGGGACCCCTTCCGGAGCCGCCGGCCGGGCCCCTCTCCTTTCCCCGGGGGTCCGGGGGCGGCGCGGGAGGGGGCTTGCCCCAGGAATTCCCGAAGGGCTGCGGGGGCGTCCGCCGGGCCGGGTCAGGGTCAAGGATGCCAGGGCAGAGGTCAGCGCTGCCGCTGGGCGGGTGGTCCCCGCGGGGCGGCCTCGCGGTGTCCCCCTTCTCCCCCCTGGCTGGGTCAGACCGACATGCCCAGGAGTGTGGCCGACGTGCCTGAGGCTGCTGGGACGCCCCTTGTCCCGAGGACGCCGCTAATAGCGTGTCTGGGTGGTGCCCGCCGTGGCCCCAAGACGGCCGCTCAATCCTCAGGATTAAAGATTCAGCCCGCCCGCGCCACAACCGAACCCTCGGTAACCGCTGGTCATTGGCAGTTTCACGACGATGACCGTCGGAGCGTTAGTCCACCTGGAGAGCGAAAGAAAAGGCCGTTTGCAGAATCCCAAGTGGCCAGTTGCCCGCGGTTGACCCGGCGCGCAGGGAGATGCCCCGCTAAAAGGTGTCTGAAGGTCAGCAAGGAAAACACGGCGCCTCACATGTTGGTGCTGGAAGGTCAGCTTGGGGGATTGCGCCCATAAACCCTCTTCCCTAGACCCCGGCAGCCGGTTCAGGACGGGCCCCCTGTGTGCCTTGCTTCCTGGGTCCAGGCTCTCCTGGCTGTGAACTGACATTTATAGCAAATGTGAGAATGGAGGGAGCGAGGAACCACATGGAGAGAGAAGTGAGAAAGTCCTGGAGACGGAAGAAAAAGAAGTGTTTTCCCCATGTTCCATTCGGAGACCGCCTTAGGATGGAAGAAAATGGCTGTCACGGTTGACTTTCATTGCCCGGTGTGGAATCACACAGCAGCAGCAATGTTTACGAGAGTGTTTTATCCCTGGAGCTTTTCAGGGACCTATGAACATGTTAGAGACTGAAAAAGAAATGTTATTGGCTCCACCATACCAAAAGCACACGGCAAATTTGAAGTTAGTAAATGAAAGTCCCCAAAACACAGCATGTCAACTTCATCATTTGAATTTATTAACTGATCAATGTTTCATTATATTTAAAATCATTTATAAGTTAAAAATCACTTGATATGAATTTCCAAATACTGTGATTGCCAGGAAGTCATAAGTCTTCATAAAGTAAACGAGTTTCCCGTCGCCAAATAACTTCAAATGAAAACTATTTTTTAAAAGCCCGGAGTCCTCCAGAGTATTTAGAGGATGTGGGAATGTTTTCCTATGTTTGCGATGATGTGAGACGGAACTTCCAGAAATCAGAGCACCCAGGAGCTCAGATGTTCTTAAAACAGCCTCTGTATATGTTTACACTCATGTTTCCATAAATACACCCCTAAGCCCACACAGATGTACTTACAAATGTGTCCGCTGCACAAAGATAAACGCCCAACTTCCCACTCAGCACTCCACTTAGATCAAGACGGGGTGAGCTATGATAGGAAGTCGCTTTCCGCCCATGTTCTTGGCAGTAGATGTCACTGTGTGCATTACAGGAACCATTCGCAAGAGACTGGCTGGCTCTAAAACTGCTCCAGAAACCCCACATTTCAGCAAGGTGGTTTCTCACCGCCTACGTACAATCTCTAACCTTGTCTTTTTAGTCCTGCTCTTATTTAATGGGCAATTATAGAGCAACTGCTATGTGTTAGGTACGATGCCAAGGACAGAGACCACCAGAATGAACATGCCGCCCCCTCTGATGAGCCTTGAGCATCTCACAGTCCTGGCAGCTTCGTCTTGACCTCTGGGGTGCCTACCTGCCGGCCGGCCTCGTCTCTTCCCTGTTACTCTTTGCGCCCCCACATAAGCCTTCCTGTCTTCAGAAAACGAGAAAACGAATGTCTGTTGTTTAAGCTCCACAGGCTAAACACAGGACGATGTCATGGCAGCCCAAGCTGAAGAAGGCTGTGACCAAGTGGAGTCAGTGCAACTCTTTGCACCCCAACATAAGCCTTCCTGTCTTCAGTGGCTTCCCAGTGGCCTCCACCCAGGTCTCGTCCTGACATCCAAAAGCCATGCTTCCCGACCACGTCTCTTACACAGGTTGTCAGGACCCCTGTTTCTGTGGGCAGCCGCCTACACAGCAGGTTCAGAGTTACGTCCCAGTTCAAGTCCAAGCTCCCTGGCTCACTCGATGTGTGACCTCAAGCAAATGATGTAGCCTTCCAAAGCCTCAGTGTCCTTATCTGTATAACAGCATTGATGATAACAGTGTGTTTAATTATGTGATGTTGCTCCATGGAACTATTCTTGACCTACAGAAAAGGCAATTAATTATGGCTCAACCAAATCTCTCCTACCTCTTGGGATTGGCGGACATTGAGTGAGAGAGAGAGAGAGAGAGAGAGAGAGAGAGAGAGAGAGAGTGTGTGTGTGTGTGTGTGTGTTCCCTATCCTCCACCTTTCTCAGAGAAAGAGGAAAAGGTCTTACCGTTGGCCAAATAGTCACAGATGAGAGAAGTCTGGAATGGACACAGTGATTCCTAACTGCAGGTTCCAGCCCCAACTGCAGACCAATGCCAGTCTGCCTTGGGTGAAGCATGGGAAGGCTCCCCTGCCCTGTCAGCTCCCCAGCCCCCTCCATACCTTCCTGCTCGCGCCAGGTCGCTGGTGGGTGCTTCCAACTAACTGTTACCTTATCACTCTTCTCCTGGGCTCTCCAAGACCCCCTCTTCGTGGAGTCCCTTTTTCTTTCTCTCCACTCCTCTTATTCCTGTTCTCCAGAATCCTCCCCGTCTTCCCTCCTTCCCAGCTGTCCTGCTTGGCCTAAGTTGTCAACATTCTGCCTGCCCAGTTCTTTCAGCAGCGATGGGACAGAAGCAGAGGTGACAAAGGAAGGACACTTCCTCACCAGCCTCGGGACCCAATCCCGGTGAGACCCTCCAGCTCTGACAGCCCCTGCCAGAGACTGGATTCTGACCCCTCTCCCCCCAGACTCACAGTTGAGTTCCAGCCCCTAAGGCAGGGATATTTGGAGATGGGACCTGTGGGAGGTGAGGAAGTTTTGATGAGGGATTAGTGCCCTTATGAGAAGGGACCCCAGGGAGCCTGCTCTTGCTCTCTCTCTGCCATGTGAATACCCAGCGAGGAGGCCGCTGTCTGCAAGCCCAGAAAAGATCCCTCACCAGAACAGACCCCGCTGGCAACCTGACCTCAGACTTTCAACCCCCAGAATGGTGAGCAAATGCATGTCTGTTGTTTAAGCTACACGGGCTTAACACAGGATGATGTCATGGCAGCCCAAGCTGAAAAAGGCTGTGACCAAGTGGAGTTAGTACAACTCTTGTGTGGCATGTAGCTAATAGAGTCCTCTCCACTTTCCATTGCGTTACCAAAGGTCCCCCTCTGTTGCCCTGGCTGTTTCTCCTCCAGGTGGGGGAAGGGCAGTGGAAAGCCTTCCAATCTCACATTTCAGCTGTTTAGAACAGTGCCTGACCCAAGAAAAAGCACCATACGTTTCAGTGTAAGAGGATGTGAAATTCTTCCCAGCTAGGCTTCTCCAAGGGCCAATTCCATGAGGAGAATTACATCTGCATGAGATTTACATATGCAGATTCACCCCTTGGCCAGAACAGAGATGGGGGCAGGGGAGGGGAGGAACTAGGTAGGCGATTCCCTGGGAGGGGGCGTTCCCAGCTGGAGACCCCCACCCCTACCTTAGCACTTTCCAGCCCTAGCTCAGCAAGAGGGTCTGAGGAAGCTCTGAGAGGTGTTTCCTGAGAGCAAAGACGTCAGCTCGGTCCTGAGAAGTCACAGTCACCTGCAGATGGGCTCTGACTCCAGCCCTGGAAGTCTCTAGGGAGCTTTGGCGTGATGTCAGGAGCCTGTGCTGAGCTGTGACGTCACAGCTCCAGCATGTGCCAGGCAAGGGCCACATGCAAGGGTGACTGGCCCATTTCCCATGAGCCAGAGTTCAGCTGCTTATGAAAGCCAGTGTGGGATCCTGCCCACCAGGGCCTCCCAGGGGACCTTGAGGCAGGAGAGGCTGGAGGCGTGTCCTCAGGTGTCAGGGGCTGAGTCACAAGCAGCACATGAAAGGAGATCCCTCTGTTGAGGTTAAGTCGGGAGAAGGCGCCCAGCAGGGCAACTGGGGGGGGGGGGCAAAATGCCCTGAGTGCAGCTGCTTTGACCATTATTCATCCCATCCAGGGATGAAAACCACTAACCAAGTGAGAACTAATCCCAAGGCCTCGTGTCCCTCATTTCTGCAGCACACAGGTAACATGGGGTTCGTGCTAGGATCCTTAGCCTCGGCATCTTAAATCTCCGCTGTCATGGTCCCCTCCAGGGTCCTGACACACTCACCCACTCCTTTTACTGGTCTTCTCTTCACCTAGAGAAAAATGCTACACACCTCTACTGATCTTCTGTGGCTACTGTAACAAATGATCACCAACTCAATGGCTTATGACAACACAAATTCAGTTGTGTCGTTCTGGAGGTCAGAAGTCTGACATAGGTCTCACCGGGCTCAAACAAGGTGTCAGCAGGGTTGGCTGCTTCCAGAGACTCCCGGGGGATCTGCTACTTGTCTCTCCAGCCTCTTTCCAGCGCATTCCTTGGTTGGCGGCCACTTCCTCCATCCTCAAGGCCAGTGCTGCCAGGTGAGTCCTTCCCTGTCACATCTCTCTGCCCCTCTCTCCTGCCTCCCCCTCCACTTTGAAGGACCCTGTGAGGACACGGGGGCCTCTTCATAATCCCAGCTACCCTCCCTACCTGAAGCCCAGCAACCTTCATTCCATCAGCAACCTTAATTTTCCTTTCCCATGTGACCTAGCACAGTCCCAGATTCCACGGATTAGGTCTTGGGCCTCTTTGGGGGCCGTTATTCTGCCCCCGACATCATCCTTAAGATCAAGCCTAAGTCCTATCCTCTTTCCGACTCCAGCCTTCACTGACCCACATATTAAGAACACTGGGGTCCAGTGACACTGAACACTTTATAACATAATTTGGTGCCTGCTGTATATGAATTATGTCACTAAATTGTTCCTGAGATAAGGGGTAAAATCCTATTTTATTCCACTGCTCCTGCTTAGCCCAGCCCTGAATTCGAAGTGCCTTAAATAAGCAAGTGTAAGTTCAAGTTCATCACAAAAGAAAATCTCAGGAGCCAAAGGAAAGGAAGCTGGAGGAACATTGTTCGTCTCTGTGCTCTAGTCAGTGTGTTCATCTGAGCTGTGAGTCCCCAAGAACACCCCTAGGTCCAGTGAGTCACTAGGAGGAAGACCCATGGGCTCAGCACCCAGTTGCTCACACAGCTGCTGTTCGCTGCAGCAGAAACATGCAGAACAAAATCAGCAACGGGGAAGGATGTGTGGGATGGGGTCTGTGGGAAGCCAGGTACATGCTCGCCAACCAGAGAAGCTCACTCGGGACTCGGGGTCCTGGATTTTTATGGGGGCTGGTCACGTGGGCACCCTCGGCCTGGCATATACCAAAATCCCAGACTCCCAGAAGGAAAGCAGGTGTCCCGCATGAACCATGCTGTTTGTACAACAGCTTAGGCCCAGGGAGTCACTGTTACCAGTTCTCTTACCAATTAGGGCAATAGGTACTCACTGGTTTTTCTAGCGACCACGTCTTCAGGTCTGCTGCATGGACTCCTTTCTGTGTGTACACTAATTCCAGGGAGGTGTCTGGCAAGCAGCTCCTGTTACACTCTTGCCAAAGGCACCTGTGGCTGCGTGGATGACCCACGCCTATCTGCCAGGGACAAAGCTCCCTTTGTCCTGTACTTTCTCAGGTCTTCCTGGAACTGAGGGCTTATCCGTACCAGGCCAACATGTCAGACAATGGTGGTGATGAGACGGGAGGGGCCCTGTGGCTGCCATGACCCCACACAAAGGGTGAGTGAATTGCCTGAGCCCATGGGTTTGAGACCTGCCTGGACAACTTGGCAAGACCTCATCTCTACAATAAATCAAAAAAAAAACAAAAAAATGAGCCAGGCGTGGTAGCATGCGCCTGTAGTTCCAGCGGAAGGATTCCTGGAGGCGGAAGGATCACTGGAGCCCAGCAGGTTGAGACTACGGTGGCCGGGAGCGTGCCACTGCACTCCGGTCTGGGCGACAGAGTGAGACTCCAACTCAAAAAAAAGGCACTCCACGATGGAAGGCAGATGAGTTCCCATCCCTAGAACCATGCCGACTTCATCAGATGCCTAAAATGAAAGCAGGGGGCTCTTTATTCCCTTTGGGCTTTGAAGTCCTCAGTGTTCTCTGCTGCCCTGATTGCCCACTCTCTCGGGTGCCTGCTGGCTCTCCACACTGCCTGTGCGCCCGGTGAACCCCAGTGCACACCTCAGGTCTTCTGTTTTCTTGAGTTTTATTTCGCTGCCCTTCAAATACAAACCTAAGTTTTTGAACATTTGACCAATTTCCTATTTACCAGCTCTAATGGAATCATTCCCCTTCAATACATCATGTGGACTCTACAGTGATATTTTCTAGCCAGACGCAGTGGCTCACACCTGTCATCCCAGCACTTTGGGAGGCCAGGGCAGGAGAACTGCTTGAGCCCAGGAGTTCAAGGGCAGATTAGGCAACATAGCAAGACCTCATCTCTACAAAAAATGAAAAAAAAAATGAGCGGGGGGTGGTGGCTTGCACCTGTAGTACTAGTTACTGCAGAGGCCGAGGTGGAAGGATCCCTTGAGTCCAGGAGGTTGAGGTTGCAGTGAGCCAGGATCATACCACCACACTCCAGCCTAGGGGACAGAGAGGGAGACCCTGCCTCTAAATAAATAAATAAGTGATATTGTCTACTTAAGACCATATTAACATAACCATGTTGTTGTTTTCCTCCAAGAACAACAATACAAAATCAGGGAAATGATAGTTAATGGCAAGAAATAGTGCTGACACTGCAACTATGAATAGACAAACCAGAGAAAGCTAGATAGACAGGCCAGAGAAGCCGGAAATCCTAAGAGGCCTGTCAGACAGCAGATCCATCACCGAGGTAGGTAAGAAAGGCTTTGAAAGACACAGCTGAGCCGGGCTCGGTGGCTCAACCTGTAATCCCGCACTTTGGGAGGCTGAGGTGAGTGGATTGCCTGAGCCCGTGTGTTCGAGACCCGCCTGGGCACCTTGGCAAGACCTCATTTCTACAATAAATTTTTTAAAAAACTAGCCAGGTGTGGTAGCGCACGCCTGTAGTTCTAGCTACTTGGAAGGCTGAGACGGAGCCCAGCGGGTCGAGGCTGCAGTGGCCAGGAGCGGCCACTGCACTCCAGTCTGGATGACAGCGTGAAACTCCAACTCAAAAAAAAAAAAGAGCCGGGCTCGGTGACTCAGCCTGTAATCCTGCGCCTTTGGGAAGCTGAGGTGAGTGACTTGCCTGAGCCCGCAGGTTCGAGACCTGCCTGGGCAGCCAGACCTCATCTCTACAATAAATCAAAAAATCAGCCGGGCCTGGTAGCACATGCCTGTAATTCCAGTTACTCGGAAGGCTGAGGCGGAAGGATCGCCGGAGCCCAGCAGGTGAGGCTGCGGTGGCTGGGAGCGGCCACTGCACTCCAGTCTGGGCGACCGAGTGAGACTCCAACTCAAAAAAAAAAAAAGAAAAGAAAAGAAAGACACAGCTGGCTGGGGACAGGCTGCAGGTTAGAAATGCAGAGCAGAACAGACAGGACATTTGCCATAAAAGACTCCAACGAGCAAGAAAACCATGGGGTGGGGAAGAAAATATGTCTTAAACAAGACAGAGCAAGCACTGACCATAAAAGAAAGGAGATAAACTGGACATCACTAAAAGTAAGAACTGTGTTATCAAGAGACACATTCCTATGCGAAGGCAAGCTAAGACCCAGAGGGGATGCACATGGCACAGACGGTCAGGAAAGGACTCATATCCAGGATGTAGAAGGAAGTCATGCTGGGCACGGTGGCATGTACCTGTAAACCCAGCTACTTAGGAGGCCAAGGCGGGAGGAGTGCTGAGCCCAGGAGTTCAAGACCAGGCTGGGCAACATAGCAAGACCCCATATTAAGAAGAAGAAGAAAAAAAGAACATTAAAAAAAATCCCATGAATCAGTGAAGAAAAGACAATCTGATCACATTAACCAGCATGTGGAATTCCACTCTGATCCCAAGCAGAGGCATTTTATTGCACAGATTGTCTTTGGGGACCAATATCGTTGGCCGTTTTAAGTGAGAAAACTCAGCAGTAACCATGAATACTGCAAAAATACACTTTGCTCAGGAATACTTGAGTTGTTGCCATATAATTATCTTCTTGGTTGTTACAGAAAAATCCTTAACCTTGACTTGTAGCTGTTGCTGTAATGACAGCACATGTGTGTCTCTCTCTCTCTCAAGGCTATCTATGTGTGCTGGGTTTTAACTCCTTGAGCCTGGGCAAGTGCTAGGGCTTTTAAAAAGAAACATGGGCCAGCCACGATGGCTCACACCTATAATCCCAGCACTTTGGGAGGCTGAGGTGAGAGGATTGTCTAAGCCCACGAGTTTGAGACCAGCCCGGGCAAATTGGCAAGACCTCGGCTCTACAATAAATCAAAAAATTAGCCAGGCGTGGTGGCACGTGCCTGTAGTTCCAGCTACTTGGAAGGCTGAGGTGGAAGGATCGCCTGAACCCAGCAGGTCGAGGCTGTCGTGGCTGTGAGCATGCCACTGCACTCCAGCCTTGTGACAGAGTGAGACTCCAACTCAAAAAAAGAAAAAAAGAAACATGGTTTATTTGCACAAAGATGACCTGTTCTGAGAGATCATTAACGCTCTCAAACTGTTTTTTTGTGGGGGGGGGTACAAAACAAATGGTAAATTTTAACTGGTCCCTCTTGTTAGAGTATTGAAATGAAGTCGGTTTAACTTATCAAGCCAAGCCCTGATTTTATATGCTTGTGTCTAGCAATAAACATTATGCTAGAAGAAAAAAAAGAAACAAATTAAACAGCCACGACACTGACCAAGTAGCAGAGAAGCCTATGGAAAGTGATCAAAACCACTTGTCAGGAGAGTACAAATTAGAAACCACAATAAGCTATCACGACACACCACGAGCATGGCTAATATTTTAAAAGATTGAAAATACCAAATGTTGGAAAAGGTGTGGAATGACGAAAACTTTCATTCACTGCTGACCAGAGTGTAAATTGGTACAACCACTTTGGAAAACATTGGTTAAGCCTACAGCACCCTGAGCCCAGCACCTCAGCTGCTAAATGTGTCCCCAAGAGGCATGAGTGCATGTGGTCACCAAAAGACATACACAAGAAGCTTCACAGTGACTTTATTTGTAATAGCCTCAAATGTCAGACTAGCAACCACCTACATGTCTATCAGCCAGGCCAACCAACTGCGGCATATCCATGCAATAAAATAACAATAAAAAAAGAACATAACCATAAAAAAAAGAACAAGCCACCACAAGACTCCATCCCAAGGACAAATCTCAGACACAGTGTTGGGTGCAAACAGCCAGCACAAATGGATACCTGAGTGCCTGATGTCATTTATGTAAAGTTCAAGAACAACAAAACCTACCATGATAGAGGTCAAAATAGAGGTCACCTCTGGGTGTCGGGGCCGGGGGGGCAGTGAGAGGGAGTTGACAGGGACAAGCCACAAGAGAGCTTTCTAGGAACTGGAATATTGTATATCATGATCTGAGTAGCCCGTATACAGGTGTGTCACCCACTGGAGGTTTGTATGACAAAAATGAATACAGTGAGGGCAACTGACAAAGACACTGGCTGGAGCAGAGGCTCCTAAGACACTTTCTCTCAGCCGCCAGGAACTAAGACCCAGCCACAGGAGTGGGTGACCCGGGGCAACAGGTGCAGGGTGCTGTGTGACACACCTGGGAAAGCCAATGATATTGAGAGAGTTGGCGGTTTACCTGGAAGATAAGGGAAACTTTCATAGATGAGTTTACGCAACACAGAACAAATGACTGTGGTTTATCAGGCTGTTAAAAACACAGGGGTGTGTGTGTGTGTGTGTGTGTGTGTGTGTGTGAGAGAGAGAGAGAGAGAGAGAATGTGTGTGTGTGTGTGTTTGTGCCACACAACTGGTCAGTTTTTTCATGTAAGAGACCATCTTCCAATAAAAATGAGATTTCTAGAAGGTGGCAAATTGGGGTGACCCCACAGGCCTTGGGAACAGAATTATTCAGAAACCAGGTAAAGTGTGTCTGCCCCAACGATGTGAACTTTGATCCCAGTTAGCACTGGTTTCTCTTTTACTAAGTCAATTTGTTCTATCTAGGGTGGGTTTAGATGATAATTGACTAGTTGTTAATATTGCCCCAATCTGTTTCTTTACTCTAGAAGCATAACAAATAATAATTTGTGTCTATGTTTGTTTATATCCTAAAATTCCTTACTTTTAAGTGTCTCATTCACTCATTTATTGGATGGTTATTAAACACCTGTAATGTGCTGGGTATCCACGTCATAACCCTCCCTCAGGAATGTCAAAATGTATAAAAATGTAATGTAAAAAAAATGGTGTTGAGCATTCAATAATATTTTTGTCAGTCGGGCTCGGTGTCTCAGCCTGTAATCCCGCACTTTGGGAGGCTGAGGTGAGTGGATTGCCTGAGTCTGCAGGTTCGAGACCTGCCTGGGCAACTTGGCAAGACCTCATCTCTACAATAAATCAAAAAATTAGCCGGGTGTGGTAGCGCGCGCCTGTAGTTCCAGCTATTTGGAAGGCTGAGGCGGAAGGATCACTGGAGCCCAGCAGGTCGAGGCTGCAGTGGCCGGGAGCGGCCACTGCACTCCAGTCTGGGTGACAGAGTGAGACTCCAACTAAAAAAAAAAATTAAAAAATTGTCTTTCAGATATATACTTTATTTATATTTATTACTAATGGAAGAGTTTGAAACAGCCCTGAAAAAATAAACAACTCTTAAAGTCAAAGGATTGTAAGCATAGATTAAAAATATCAATGGCATTTGGGGCTATTGCCAGAAAATACTGGTTGACCAAAATTCTCACATGTGACATAAGTAAGGGTTTTTTAATTGGTGTATATAAGTAACACCAGGGCATTTATCAAAGATGTGAGACAGACTCTCCAGAGACTCTGACCCAAGACGCTTGGGTGGGGCCCAGGGATCTGGTGTTCAGTGAACTCTATCAAGTCCTCCAGAAATGGGTCTCCCCATTCACCTCCGAGTTTTGCAGACAGGCAACAAGGACGTCTCTAACGAATCACAGCTGAGCGCAGGATGCAATCAGTGCAACGGCGATTCTTCACCTCTGGAAACAATCACGAATCTTGAGCGTAATAAAACAGGATCCGAGAACACCATCTTTACCCATGTGCTTGGTGACAAGACATGTGACCTTATAACAGTCTGCATTTGCAAGTAATCTTTCCTTCAGACTTGGGTGACCTATAGCAGTTGTGTGTCACTGTGTGGCATTGGCTCCCGTGCTTACCTCAATCCATCTAATGATGAGTTGTGCTTTAATAATCTTTCTAGAGATGGTGCGAGGCGCCTGGTGTGATGGGAGCCGCCCATTCCTGGAAGCACAGACTGCTCGTTTGCTCATTTGCCTGTCTGTCGCAGATGGTTACAGGATTTCTGTGTCATCAGGGGAATGCACTGCCCAGTCCATGATGTCCCAGGCCCTTCCGATTTTAGGGTTCTCCGAGTGTGGGTCAGCTTCACTGTCACCTGATGGGTCTTCGGTGATTATTTTCTGAACTGAAGGAGATGTACCCTGAGTCGGAATTTCTTTCTGCTTGTTTCCTTTGGTGGTGTTTCTTCCTCTGTAGTCGTGTGGTTGGTGGTGGTGCCCCAAATAGTCACCTACAATGGAGGGGGGCGAGGAAGGTTTGTGAGGCAAAACGGGCTCCCCAGACTCCAAGGTAAAGAGGGACCCTTTGATTCTCGGCACTGCCTTCTTGAACTCAAAGCAGGAAACTAAGAGGACAAACACATGGGCCACCAGCCTGGCCAGAGAGCAGCAGCAGCAATCACTGAAAGCGACAAGGTACTTTCTCTTTCCCAAAGCACTTGCTCTTAAATCGTCTCAACTGATTCTCAAACAACCCTGTGGGGAAGGGCAAGCATGATTATCCCCACTTGACGGATGAGGGGCTGGAGCCTCTTGCCTTCAAATCCGAGGCGCTTTCCACTCCTCCTCATGGTTCTGCCAGGGAATGGAGGTGCAGCCACGAGCAGAGAGGTGCAATTCACAGCTCTGTTCCCTCTTCTAGGAAACGGAAGGGCTGAGCATGGGTCTCCTCCAGGGGTAAGAGCCTGTGGCTGTGGAATTTCTCCAGGCAGGGCAGTTCTGAAACTGAAATGGGCCAACCCAGACACTTGATAGGGGAGGAGCCGGGGATAGGACACAAATGAAATTTCTTTAGGAGTTAGTCATTTCCTTCCTGACAGCCTTCTACTGGTTCCGGGCTCCTTGTTTTTTGACCCTGTCACCCACTCATGCAAATAAATACACCGCCGCTTGCGGACGAGAGGGATGTGTGTTTATAGACACCCCTAGCCTCCCGCTGTGCCCATGGACCGTGTATAAAACTGAGGTTCACTCAGCCAGGAGCGGTGGCTCACACCTGTCATCCCAGCACTTTGGGAGACAGAAGCAAGAGGTTTGCTTGAGGCCAGGGATTCGAGACCAGCCTGGGCAACTTGGCGAGACCTCATCTCTACAGTAAATCAAAAAATTAGCTAGGTGTGATGGTGCACATCCGTAGTTCCAGCTGCTGAAGACTAAAGTGGAAGGATCGCCTGAGCCCAGAAGGTTGAGGCTGCGGCAGTCATGATCATGCCACTGTGCTCCAACCTGGGCAACAGAGTGAGGCCCTGACTCAAAAAAGAAAAACAGGGGAGGTTCACACAGGCCACATGAAGCCTCAGGAGTTGCATATATTCTCTTTCCTCATCAGCTCTATTTCTTGGGTTACTCCTGGGACCTCAAAGGGTTTGGGTCTATGCCTTTGTAGAATAACTACCAGACACTCTTTTTTAGATTTAAGTAAATAGGAAATCTGTTGTTTCATCCCAGGCTATGGTGATTCTGGAGAGAGGTGGGAAGGCGCTGAATCACGCTGACACTCCTCCAAGGTGGCTGGAAGAGAACCATGGGTGTCAGATTTTTCTAAGGACTATTCTACGTTTGCACTTCCTTATCTGTTGCTTGGAGTTGGTTATTTACTGTTTCAACAGTACATTTCCTCTAATGACTGACATTTTTGTCAATTTATCCTTGAATGCTTACCCATTACAAGACCCTTCTTTCCTTCCCTGTGGCACGGCAGTAAATGTACCTTCAAGTAACTTGAATCTGTATTACAGAAAGAAAAGTGGGCATCTCACTCCTTTTAGGAGGCTTTTAGAAGCTGGACACCACACCGGAATGAAGGTAGGTCCATACACCTATATGGCACACCAAGCCTCATTTAGAAACACAGTTTCCAAAACCTTTTTAAAGTATTAGAAAATCAAGTTTGGCATTCTAGCTTTTAAATCATGACCCCGTTTGGTTTGCCCAAGAATGCAAGAATGTTTTCACATGAAAAAACTTAAAAATGTGATATACTATGTTAACAGGCTAAATAAGAGGCCAAGCACAGTGTCTCACACCTGTCTTCCCAGTACTTTGGGAGGCCAAGGTGGGAGGATAGCTTGAGGCCAGGACTTTGAGACCAGCCTGGGCAACCTCGTGAGACTCTGTCTCTACAGAAAAAAAAATTAGCTGGGTGTGGTGGCACACACCTGTATTCCAGAGGCTGAGGCAAGAAGATCTCTTGACCCCAGGAGTTCAGAACTGCAGTGAGCTACAATCATGCCACTGCACACAGCCTGGGAGAAAGAGCAAAACCCTAAAAAACAAGCAAACAAAAGAAAAAAACGACTGACAGAGAAAATCTCCATGGCCATCTTAAGTCCTTAGCTTGGTAAAGGCATCTAACAAACCCTACAGCAAAAACCTCTTGTTATATATGTGGAAATCTATCCACTAAAAGGCACACAAGTCTTTAAAGAGATAAGTACAGAAGGTTATCAGAAGTTACAAGAGAAAACATGGCTGAAGAGAATCTACACCATGTTCATGGACTGTAAGATACAATATCAAGGAGAAGGGCCCAGACAATTTGGAAGAATGATGGGGAGGACTTACCCTACCAGGTGTTCAACTTCTTCTCTTGGACAAAGAGAGTGTGATATGGCAACACAGTTAGAGGCTTGAAATAATGAAACAACAATCTGCCCAGAAAATGTCCCCCTGCATGTGTGAAAACTGGATGTTGATAAAGGAGACATTAGAAGTCAGTGAAGGAAAAGGTGGACTACTGAATAAATGGTGGGTGACATGGATTACCCACATGAAAATTCTCAAAAATTAGGTCCATATAACACAAGAAACACACAAAATTCAGAAATTCCCTCAGAAATATCAGGGAGGGCGTCCCTCAGGACCTTCATGGGTTGACACAAGGGAGATGTCCCTCAGGGTCATCATGGAACAACACGGGGAGGTGTCCCTCAGGATTACCATGGAATGACACAAGGTAGGTGGACCTCAGGGGCATCATGGGCTGACACAGGGGAGGTGTCCCTCAGGGTCATCACAAGAAGCACAGGATGGTCAGGGATGACACAGGAAATCTCAGGGGGAGGTGTCCCTGGTACTGTTTCGGGTCTGGAAGCTCTCAGGGGGTCTTCCTCTCAGCCTGTAAGGAGAATTTGGAAAAGTCTTCTGTGGGTGGTGGCTCTCCGATCACTCACCGGGAGTTTCCAAGGAGGCTGTCATCTTCCCAGCCTGCCACCCTCTCCAGCTGGGCTGCGGCCCCTCCACCGTCCTAGCCTTACATGCGTCTCTCTGGACCGTTCCCAACTCCATGCAGAAAACACTGTTTCTACCCTCGATTCTTGATGTGGTCTCAGAACTGGACGCCTTCATACACCAGGACACAAATCCATGCAGGGGTAGGAATTGTGACTCTGCCGCTGCATGAGCCAAGCATTCCAAGTAGCACGTGGGTCACCTGTGGGAAGATATTAAACCCACCGAATCGCAACCTGGAACCTGGAGGATTTGGTGGTATTGGCTCTATTCAGGCGAAATCAATGAGAGAAGCCAACATCACTAACAGCATGGTCTGATGGTCCATTTTCCAGCTATTGTGCTAGTTCAGAAAAAATATCATTGAACTTTAAAACCAAAATCACCAAAATTTTGCTCTCCGCGTCTCCTAAGCCATTGAAACATGGTTTTCTCCCAAGGTTTCCCACTTCTCCATTCTGGTTTTGACTTGAGGAAATTTAAAACTGATGTCATCCACAGACACTGAGGTCCCCTCTCCAGCAGCGATACCATCAGCAAGAGACAAAGAAGGAAAAAGAGAAGAGAAAATGCAAGTGCCTTGGGCAGACAGGGGGTCGGGCAGCTCAGGGGTGACATTTACATGAGCCCAGAAGAGCAAGAGAGACTGGCCACATAGCCGGGGGTGGGGAGCGGCCCCATGGAGTCATGGGGGCAGGTGGTTTCTCCAGGGCTCTCAGTCAGCTGGGTCCTAGCAGGCTGGGATATCTCTGGAGAAGTGTTGGGGGCGGGAGTTGGGTGGGGGGACGTCGAAATTGACACTGACCCACAGAAAAAAGAGGAGTCCCAAGCTGAGATGCACCCGCCCTGGCGCTGCGGGAGTTTCCTCCTGGCAGAGAAGCATGATGTAAGTTTCAGGCTGGAGCATACATGGGAGAGATTCCAAGTCCTCCCATTCAGTGGCCTCCTGATTCGACACTTTTTAAAAGTTAAAAAAATGCACTTATCAGCCCTCACCATCATTTAATCCTGTTCAGAAACTTTCCAGGGAGGAAAAAATACGCATCATCATTTTAAATCTGCAAGGCATGCACTTCACCTTGATACAGAGGCAAGAATGCAGGTGTGCTACTGCAGCAAAAAAAAAAAAATCATAAAAATGTGAAATTCTGAAAGGAAAGATCAGGAATCTTCTAGCCTGGTCGGAGAGGTTCTTAACCTTTTTTGTGTCATGGACTCTGATGGGTTGAATGGTGACACCCCCCTAAAGAAAGAGACATGTCTACAACCTAAATCCAGAACCTGTGAATGTGACCTTATTTGGAAAAAGGGTCTTGGCAGATAGAATTAAGGATCTCAAGATGAGATCATTCTAAATTCAGAGTGGGTCCCAAATCATTTTTTATTTTAATTTTAATAGCTTTCAGGGGTACAAATAGTTTCTGGTTACTTGGTTGCATGGTACACTGGCAAAGAAGTCTGGGCTTTAAGTGCACCCACCACCCCCATCTGTATTGCGCACGCTGTACCCGATAGGTGATTTTTTGACCCCAAATCTAATGACTGACGTCCTTTTAAGAAGAGGGGACAGAGACACGCAGAGGAGGACACCCTGTGGAGACAGAGATAGCCTGGTGGGGTGCAACCTCAAGCCAAGGCACTCCAGGCTGGGAGAGAAACAGGGAATGGAGTCTCCTTCTGAGCCTCCAGAAGAAACCAGCCTTGTGGACTCCTTGATTTGGGACTTCTGATCCCCAGAACTGGGGGAGAATACATTCCTATTATCTAGACACCCGGCCCAGCCCCACCTTATGGGACGTAACCACAGTGACAGCAGCCACAGGAAGCTAATGCCCACTCTTTGGCAACCAGTGAGGCCTCACAGACCCTTATCAAGAATAATGCTTTAAAATACATATAATAAAATGCATGGAACTGGACAACAAGTCAGCTGTATTGAAACACACTTTTCCCCATGATTCCCAGGGAAGAGCCAGGAGGAGACTCTGTGACTCTCAGTGGAGAATTTCTTGGAGTTTGCCCTTCTTGGGTGACAGGGGACACCCCAGGATTTAGCAAATTTCATGTGTCAAAATTCCTTACAAATAGCCTCTGGCCAGGAGGAGCCATCTGTCACCACCACCATATATGTGACCGCTCCAGAGGTAGTAACGTCCTAATGCTTCTTCCTGGCATTGGGATTAGAACGCAAATCCAGCCTTGGTGCCAATTAACTAACAAAGTCAATTGATGTGAAACATAAGCCCCGACCAATGACTCTTAATCAGGATACAAGAATACAGAACACCCTGCCATGCATCTTTTGTTTAAGTTTCTGTGAAAGGAATAACAGCATTACACCACACTTATTTTATGGAGTAGGCATAGTGGTGCCGGACTCTCCAAGAGCCCAGGTGGTCCTTGCACACAGGATCCGCTCAAATTCCAGACGGGTATGGAGTGGGTCTGTGTGACCTGCTATAGGTCCTGCGCTCTGCCCCATCCAGGATCTCATCATTGGGGAAAAGATTGTGATCACCAGTCTTTTTTCTGACAAATACTGTGTTTTTCTTCCAAAACATGCAAGATCATTGGGCCCTAAAATTACCACTGCGTTCAACCTCAGAAACTCAAAAAGGACCAAATGTGTTAGCCTTGACTCACCTGTTAGCCCATTGCCCGTTGGCCTGGGGCAAACACTCAGAAAGATCATGAGTTCAGAGAAAAAAGGAGAATTCCCAGACGTGGTCAGCACCAGAGCCCATTAAGGCAGGCCGTCTATCTACAGTGCCTCTCCCACTTCAGTACCTTCCCACCCTCCTCCTCTAGAGAGTCATGGCCGCACATCACCCATGAACTTCATGGTGGTCTCCAGCACAGGTAGACAGAAGAGCCCACTGTTGACTGGGGCCTGGGCTTTCTATCACCCTGCTTGTAGAAACGAGGTAGACAGAGCCCTAAAACAGTCCCTTAGTGTTCCCACCCCAATCCCCAGCACCATGACGGTGATAAGATGCCACACCTAAACGACCTGAAGTTGCATGGCAAAGGGGATTTTGCAGATGTAATTACAGTTACTAATCAGTTGACTTTGAGTGAGTACAAAGGAAGGTTATCTGAGTGAGTCTAATCTAGCCATCTGAACCATTAAAAGCAGAGAGTGCTGGGCTCGGTGGCTCAGCCTGTAATCCCGCGCCTTTGGGAGGCTGAGGTGAGTGGATTGCCTGAGCCCGCAGGTTCGAGACCCACCTGGGCAGCGAGACCTCATCTCTACAATAAATCAAAAAATCAGCCGGGCATGGTAGCGCATGCCTATAATTCCAGCTACTCGGAAGGCTGAGGCGGCAGGATGGCCGGAGCCCAGCAGGTCAAGGCTGCACTGGCCGAGAGCGGCCACTGCACTCTAGTCTGGGCGACAGAGTGAGACTCCAGCTCAAAAAAAAAAAAGCAGAGTTTCTCTGGCTGGTAGCCGGGCAGGGAAGTCAGAGAGTCAAAGCATGAAGGAGTCACATGGAAAGATGAAAAGGAAGGTGGATGGCCTCAAGGAATAGACTGGCCCCCAGGCAGCATCCCTTAAGGAAAAGGGGACCTCAGTCCTGCACCCGCAAGGACCTGAACTCTGCCATCAACCTGAGTGTGTCTGGAAGCAGATGCTTCTCCAGAGCATCCAGATAAGAGCCAACGCCTTGATGTTGGTCTTGTGGTACACAGTGGAGGCTGCGTGGACTCCTGGCCTACAGAATGGTGAGATAACAAATGGGTACAGTTATGCCACTGCATTTGTGGTAACTTATTATGCAGCAGTAAGAAACTCATGCAGTGAGTTACCGTTGGGGGTGTGCTAGCGGCTTGGCCAACAGAGGGGAAACAAGAAAGTGGTCCCTGTGGCACCAGTCACCCAGCACACCGTTCAGGCCAGGCACTGCCTCCTGTCTCCTCCCACTCCATCCTGTGTGGCCGCCACTGGCCCGTGTGCCCAGGGAGCATCGAGATGCGGCTGGTGTGAATTGAGACAGGCCATAAGTGCAGAATACGTGACATTTTAGAAAAAAAATACATAAAATGTCTCCTTGATAATTTTTATGTTGATTATATGTTGCATTGATGATGTCAGGGATCTATGGGATTCAATGAAATGTGTTATTAAAATTAATGGAAATTTAGAATGGCATATGTCTCAGCTTATTAACTCTCAGGCAACCCTGTGGACTATGAGCGGCCCTGCATCTCAGGTGGGAAAACTGAGGCTTTGCAGAGTGAAGTATGTCATTCAGTGACATCCAGGGGGGTAAGTGACAGAGCTGGGTCAGAAGTTGGGTCATGGAGACCAATGTCCACTCTCACTGCTTAGTGGGCTACCCTTCCAAGCAACAAGATCGAGAGTTTGTGGGGTTTTTTGGTTTTTGGGGTTTTTTTTTTTAAGTCAGAGTCTCACTCTGTTGCCCAGGCTGAAGTACAGTGGCACACTCACGGCCACCGCAGCCTTGACCTGCTGGCCTCGACTGTGTTAAACCCAACAGGTGGGACAGGGGGGCTTGGACCACAAGGCCAGTCCAATTTACGCTCTAAACTGGCCCTGAGAACCACAAAAAAAACAGACCTCTTCAATGAGTGAAAAGGCTGCCATTGGTCTCCTTCTTGAGCTAGTAAAAGACTTCCCCATGATATCTAAGGAAATGCTATAGGAAAATAAAGCCGTGATCCACAAAATGCGATCGGTGTTTGGAAGTGTCTTTGTTTAAGCCCTGAGCATTTGAGTTGCTGACAAGAAAGTAACATGTGCTGGTTATCTTTGTTTTACCTAAAATCCTTCCAAATACCCAAAACAAAATCTCAGTGACACCTGCCCTGCAGGGGCACAGACCGTGCCTGCCTTCCGCTGGGACACAACCTGGGGACTGAGGGAACAGCACTGTCCTCCAGTTAAGGTGCAGAAAATAAGCTGGGGCAGGTCCTTCATCCCAAGGACTTTGGGGACAGGATAACCCCCAACACCATGAGGCACCGAGGGGTGTTCACAACCCTCCTGGAAGTGTGGAGTTAAGGGTGTGGTGAGCCCCTTGTGCTCTGTCTACTGGCCCCAGGACACTCTGCTGCATGTGACACTCTTAGTACCCCGCTCCCAGTTCTATTTAAGTTTCTCTCCTTCGAAATGTTCTAATCCATTTGTAATTTAGTGTTTATTGTGTCCAGAATTCTGGGTTCCAAATTCCTCCCTTAGAAAAGCTGTTATTATAATTGCCACACATCCGTCAAGGATGCAAAGATCTACTGAGCACACCACCTCCCAGAAGAACTCCTAGGATGATTCTTGGGGGTGGAGGGCAGGGAAGGCTGAGTAGGATTGGTGGGGAGACCTCCAGAGTCATGTTTTGAAATCCATTCTATATTTGCTTTGTCAATAACATGTGACACCCTTCATTACTTCTCAAAAACTCTCGCTCCAAAGATGCTGACCTCGCTGACACGGATGGTGGCCCCAGTAGGGAACTGAGCTCCTTTCTGCAAATTCCAGACTAGGTTGAGCGTGACCCAGGAAAAATATGCTTCCCCTGAGTCACACGACCCAACTGGGGTGACTGTGGGACGGGAGAAGACAAAATGCCCCACTCAAGTCCCCAAGTTCTTGACAAGCAGGTTGTGATTTTTCTTACATGGGAGTCAAACCAACATCCCTTGTGAACACAGCCACAAATCCCCTATCAAAATATTAACCACTCTGGCCGGGCTCGGTGGCTCAGCCTGTAATCCCAGCTCTTTGGTAGGCTGAGGTGAGTGGATTGCCTGAGTCCGCTTGGCGAGACCTCATCTCTACAATAAACCAAAAATTAGCCGGGCGTGGTAGCGCGCGTCTGTAGTTGCAGCTACTTGGAAGGCTGAGGCGGAAGGATCGCCGGAGCCCAGCAGGCCAAGGCTGCGGTGGCCGGGAGCGGCCACTGCACTCCAGTCTGGGTGACAGAGTGAGACTCCAACTCAAAAATATACATATATATATATATATATATTAGCCACTCAAACCCAGTGTAAGGGGATACATGTATGAGCAGAGTTTATCCTTGGAATGCAGATTTGGATCGGTGCTAGAAAATCAATCAAGTCATCCACGATATTCACAGATTAGAGAATAAAAACCACAGTATGATCTCATTGAATGCAGAAATGCAGTATTTGACTGAATCTAACATTCACTCATGATTTTAAAAAAAAAATCTTAGCAAACTAGGAATACAAGGGAATGTCTCTAACCTAATAAAGAACATTACAAAAACCCAACAGCTGATGTTACACTTCGTGCTGGAAAACTGAACGCTTCTCCCAACTTCAAGAATAAGGTCAGGATGCCACCTTCACCCTCAAGAAGGGAAAATATATGTCTACCCCAAAACCCACAACAGCTTTATTCACAATGGTTAAAACTTAGAAGTAACCCCAAGGTCCTTCTGTGCATGAACAGACAAACTGTGGCACATTATACGATGGAATACTACCCTGCAATGGAAGGAAGAAAGTGCTGGTAGCCACAACCACACAGACGGGACTGGAGCACAGTAAGCTACGCTGAAGAAGCCCAACACCGAGGACTGTATCCTGCGTCTCCCGTTCACACAACATTCTCAAAATGGCAAACCCACGGGGAGAGAACATAGCCCTGGCTGTCACGGCCCGGCAGGAGGGGGGCCTGGTCACAGCGGAGCCGCAGGGGGAATTCAGGCAGATGGAACTCTTCTGTGTCCACCAGGTGACACGACCCTATGCATTTGTCAAAACCTAAAGAGCGACACACACCAAAACAAGCGGATTTTACTGCCTGTAAATTTTAAAATACATTTTCTAAAAGCCAGCAAAACACCTGTGTTTCCTGGCCATCCTCCTATGTGTAGACATATAGATAAAATGTAGAATAAGTGTAAGAAAGGAAGGAAAGAGCCGGGCTCAGTGGCTCAGCCTGTCATCCTGTGCCTTTGGGAGGCTGAGGTGAGTGGATTGCCTGAGCCCACGGGTTCGATATCCGCCTGGACAGCAAGAACTCATCTCTACAATTAAAAAAAAAAAAAATCAGCCGGGCGTGGT
This sequence comes from Carlito syrichta, assembly GCF_000164805.1. Lineage (NCBI taxonomy): Eukaryota > Metazoa > Chordata > Mammalia > Primates > Tarsiidae > Carlito > Carlito syrichta. The sequence goes on along the minus strand of NW_007251146.1, from coordinate 114,792 downwards.
AGTGCATGCCTATAATTCCCGCTACTTGGAAGGCTGAGGCGGAAGGATCACAGGAGCCCAGCAGGTCGAGGCTGCGGTGGCCGAGAGCAACCACTGCACTCCAGTCTGGGCGACAGAGTGAGACTCCAATTCAAAAAAAAAAAAAAAGAAAGGAAGGAAAGAAGGAAGGAAGCAAGGGAGGAGGGAGCAGTAAAGGAGGGGGAAGGGAGGGAGGAAGAGTGGTGGAGAAAGGAGGAAAAAACTCACTGGTGATTTACTTGTGGTTGCACTGAACTCATAGATAGTTTATAGAGAATGGTCATATTTTCAGCAGTAAGCCTTTCTCCCCGAGAACAAGTCAACTTATGTTCTGTCATGTTTTTCAGTTTCAGCCCTGCACGGTTTCTTTTCTTTTCCTTTCTTTTTTTTATTTTTTATTTTTGAGTTGGAGTCTCACTCCGTCACCCAGGCTGGAGTGCAGTGGCCACTCCCGGCCACCACAGCTTCGACCTGCTGGGTTCCGGCGATCCTTCCGCCTCAGCCTTCCAAGTAGCTGGAACTACAGGTGCACGCTACCACGCCCGGCTAATTTTTGATTTATTGTAGAGATGAGGTCTCACCAAGTTGGCCAGGCTGTTCTTGAACCCATGGGCTCAGGCAATCCCCTCAACTCGGCCTCTCAAAGTGCTGGGATTACCAGCTTGAGCCACCAGGCCTGGCCCACATTTTCTTATTCAAATTCCCCTGACTGTTTGCTGTTTCTGTTGTGGGGGAGATCTTTTTCCTATTACAACAGTTACAGTGTCTACATTGTCACTATTGGGTTAAAGGAAAAGTCCAGGTTTCTGAGCACTTGCTTTTTGCAGGGGAGGGGGTCCTCTCTGGTCTCCCTGATTGCTGTCAGTATCACTTATTAGTTACTATGCTGATATAGACGCTTCCATCACCCACAGTAGTGACTGTTGTTTTCCACTGTTGACATGTCCGGCTTCCCCTTTCTAAGGGCGATGACTAACTCTTCAAAAACGGTGGCGAGCCATGTCACTTTTCTGGGTTTCACCCACACCTAGAAGGTAAATCAGCTGCTCAGCTTCTGCTCTCAAACATCGCTTTCTATCCCCTGAGAAAGAGAGGGAGCCCTGTACACAGTGATGTCTGTATGGCTCACAACAGTTCTTTATTCATTAAGAATGCGCGGCTTGGCAGGATTGGAAACCCAAAGGGGAAGAAAGCGAATCAGTCCCTATCCCGCCACTTGACAGACCCGCCGTTGGTGGTCGCCATGCCGCCTTGTCTGGGCCCACCTAGCGTCGCCTTAGGTTGTGACTCTTCCGAGGTTGAAGAGTCACAACCTGGATTTTATCTACACACTCCCAGACCCAGACAGCCACCAGGCACAGTCCCACCCTGCCGTCAAGAACAGAGTCCGACGAGTTGAAACCAGGAAGACTCACAGTTCCAAGCTCCTCGAAGGCTTCGACGGACATGAAAGGAAGGAAAAGGACCCGTGATTCCTCACACTCCCGAGAGGACAGGGCGGGCACGAGGGAACGAGGCCAGCCAGCTCAGCACTGCCGGGTCTAGGCGGACGAGGAAGCAGCCGGGAGGTTCAGCGGCTCCCAATTCTGATCTGTCATCAACCAGCTGCAGCACAGTGGATGGGTCCGCTCCCCTTAGTAAAGACAGCCGGCTGAACACCGAGGATGCTTCCAGCTGTCACTGTGCTTGTCTATTTCTTTGGAAAAACAGGGCACCGGAGTGGGGGTTGGGCTACCAGAGCTAGAAAACGGAGAAGGCGTCCAGGTGTTCAAGACCCTGCTGTCACAGCATCTCTGTGCTGGGAAGGACCGCTGGGATGACCTAACACGACTTCCCAGTCCTCGCAGGAATCCCCTCCATGACACTCGTGACAGCCTCCGTGAGTTGTTCCAGTAACAACAAATCTGCTCTCTCATAAAGCAGTTTGATTTTTTCACAGTTTAACGTTCAGCAAATGCTCCCTCAATGGAGACAAAGTCGGCTCCCGTTCAACACGCAAACATGGAGGAGGGCTGTCGTCTGTGATAGCAGGACACGGCTCTTCTCTCTAGCACACCGCTGTCTTTTCTTTGGCATTCAGTGAGTTCACTGATATTTATAAAGAATTCCTTTAACATATGGTGTCTGATCACATGGGTTTAGGTCGAGAAAATCTAGTCTGTAAAAATTCTATTCAGCCAGGAGCAGTGGTTCATGCCTGTCATCCCAGCACTTTGGGAGGCTGAGGTGGGAGGATTGTCTGAGCCCAGGGGTTCAAGACTAGCCTGGGCAACATGGTGAGATTTCATCTCTACAGTACATCAAAAATTAGCCAGGCAAGGTGGTATGCGCCTGTGGTTCCAGCTACTTGGAAAGTTAAGGTAGAAGGATCACCTGAGCCCAGCAAGTAGAGGTTGCGGTGGCCATGAGCGTACCACTGCACTTCAGCCTGGGTGAGCCTCTGACTCAAAAAATAAAAATTTTTATTCATAAGTGGAAGACTCATTATCACAGGCTACATCCCAAAAAATCCATTGTGGTTGTTTTTTAATATAAAAAAAAAAATCTTTCAATTGGTGGATAAATGTTCAGGGTCGTCCACAGGAAAATGTAAATAAATAAGTTTGCAGCGCAATTTTGCTGCTGTGATATTAAGCAGAACAGAAAAAAAATGAATAAGGAATGGTCAAATATTGTTCTCATTTTCATTTTTCATTGCTGCTATGACAAATTACCAAAAACTCAGTGGCTGTAAACAACACAGATTTGCTGTCTTGCAGTTCTGTAGGTCAGAGTTTAACATGAATCCTGGCCAAGTGTGGTGGCTTATGCCTGTAATCCCAGCACATAGGGAGGCCAAGGCAAGAGGAATTCCTGAGCCCAGGTGTTTGAGACCAACCTGGGCAACTTGGAAAAAAAATCTCGCCTGTACAACAAATCCAAAAATTAGCCAGGCGTGGTGGCGTGCACCTGTAGTCCCAGCTACCCAACAGGCTGAGGTGGAAGGATTACCTGAGCCCAGGAGGTAGAGGCTGAATTGAGCTGTGATTGTGCCGCTGCATTCCAACTACAGCCTGGGTGTCAGAGTGAGACTCTGACTGAAAAAAGAAAAAAAAGAATCTCACTGACCTAAAATCAAGGCATCTGGAAACCTGTATTCCTTCTGGAGGATTTAGGGGTACTTGTATTTCCTCACCTTCTCCGGCTTCCAGAAGCCACTGGCATCCTTGACTCTCAGTCCTTTCCCCTGTCTTCAAAGCCAGCGATGTTATCTCCCCGATCTTTCACAGTCACACTCCACCCTGACTCTCTCCCACCCTCCTCTCCGCTGTGGAGATCCCTCGTGAAGACACTGGGCCCGCCTGGATAACCTGAGCTCCTCTCTGATCTCAAAGTCAACTGACCAGCTCCTTAATCCCATCTGCACCCCGTACTCTCCTTTGTACACATTCACAGGTCCAGGGACCGAGAGGCAGGCATCTCTAGGGGACCCTGACTCTGCCCACCACAGCTGCCTATTCAATTGCTAATACTGGCGAAAGCATGGGACCAAAGGAAGATAAGACATGCACATCTGTTCTTTCAAGGCTCTGAGTGGACATCTGGAAACTTCCAGAAATGTCACCAGTGGGTGTCCCGGTCAGTCCTCATCTCCAAGGTCATTGCCACGGCTTTCCTTTGCATTAGGGTTATCACTGCTTCACTCAGCTCATCAGTCTACAAAGGACGTTGTGAGAGGTATCGACTCACAAGCTACCAAAGCCTTGGGAAGGGGGACCGGAAGACTCGGGCACCTGATCCTCCCAGGGGAAGGAGAACATGGAGGGCAGTGCTGATGGATCAGAGGCTCCTCGTGCCCTCCTGGGGACCTTCATTTCCAGAACAGGGTGACTGTCAGGTCAGGTCACAGAGAGAAAGCCCTGATGCTTCTGATATCCTCTTCTGTGTGTGTATATCAGAGTGAATGGCTGCTCAGATCTCTAAGGACCCTGATGGCCCAAAGCTGAGAAAACCGTCATTTTAAAATTGTAAATAGCTTCCGTTTAGAACCGGGGTGTGGTTAAAACTCATCAGAGGAGGATGAACCTCAGAGGGAGCAGAGCTCTACGAAGATAGCGACAGAACCCGCAGTGCGTGCTGGGGCTACCTGAGCTCAGTCATGGGTTATCAGTGGCTCTTCTGGAACTTGGTTCAGGCATAAACCTGGTCGGCTCTGAAATCGCCTTTCTTTGATGAATACACTGCTGTTATATGGTGGTTGGTTCTTTTTTTTTCAGTTGGAGTCTCATTCTTTTGACCAGGCTGGAGTGCAGTGGCACGTTCATGGCCACCGCAACCTTGATCCTTCTGCCTCAGCCTTCCAAGGAGCTGGAATGACAGGCATGCACTTCCATGCCCGGTTGATTTCTTTGAGTTATTGTAGAGACAAGGTCTCGCCATTTTGCCCAGGCTGGTCTTGAACGCCTGAGCTCAAATAATCCTCTCGCCTCTGCCTCCCAAAGGGCTGGGAATACAGGCTTGAGCCGCCGAACCCGGCTGGTGGTTGGTTCTTTAAACAACCTTATTAAAAGTCAAGGCACCAACTTCCCCAGGCAGTCTTTTTCCTGCCGGTGCCCGAGATACAGAGAGCAGAAAGTCTCGGCACCCCCACACTGCCCATGAGGTGCACCACAGCTGACCTCACCTGCAAAGACGGAACACAGTATAAGGGGTCTCCACGTTTCTAGACATAAGACAGGCCAGTTGGGAACATGCAAATACAGTTCACTCTTGAACAATGTGGGAACCAGGGGTGCCAACCCCTTGTGCAAATATCTGTATATAATTTTTGACGCCTCAAAAACCTGGTGACCCATGGCCTACTGCTGGCCGAAAGACTTAGCAATAGAGCCAACAGTCCACTGACATTTCATATGCTTTATGTATTATATGCTGTATTCTTACGGTAAAGTAAGCTAGAAAAAAGAAAAAGCTATTCAGTAAATCACAAGGAAGAGAAAAGAGATCGACTCTTTAGTAAGTGGAAGCAGATCACCCTGAAAGTCTTCAGCCCTGCTGTCCTCACGTTGTGTAGGCCAAGGAGGAGGAGGAAGAGGAGAGGCAGGTCTCGCTGCCTGGGGATGGCTGAGGTGGAAGAAAACTCGTGCACCCACAGAGTTCAAGCCTGTGTCATTCAAGGGTCGACTGTATGAGAATAGAGGTTTTGGGGTGGTAAGAACATAAGTGCCTCTTCATCTTTTTTTTTCATTGTTACTTGTCTTTTCAGTTATATTTGTGATATTGTTTTTCAAAAAGAAGGTGTATCTTACCTTCTCTAGTAAAATCAGGAGAGCCTAGAAATCGACCCACACTTCTATAGCCAGTAGATTTTCTGCAAAGGTGCCAAGGCCGTTCAATGAGGAAAGCGCCATATTTTCAACAATGATATTAAATACTGTATTGGCAACCATATAAGAAAAATGCAGGCCGGATGCAGTGGCTCAAGCATGTAATCCCAGCACTTTGGAGGCCAAGGTGAGGAGATTGCCTGAGCCCACAGGTTCAAGAACAAGCTGGGCAACTTGGCGATACCTCATCTCTACAAACTAAAAAAAAAATTAGCTGGGTGTGATAGCATGTGCCTGTAGTTTCAGCTACTTAGAAGGCTGAGGCAGAAGGATCGCCTGAGCCCAGCAGGTTGACACTGGGGTGGTCGTGAGCGTGCCACTGCACTCCAGCCTGGACAATGGAGTAAGACTCCAACTCAAAAAAGAAAAGAAAAGAAAAACACAGACCACACTCTTTTATTATTAATTTATACAAAAACTCAAAATATGTCTAAGACATAAATATAAGAGATAAAACTATAAAACTTTTAGAAAAAACATAGAAGAAAATCCAAGTCACCTTGGATTAATCAAAGAGTTTTTAAATAGGACACAAAAAAAATCACAACCTTAAAAGAAATACCTAATAAATTAGACTTAATAAAGCATTTTTAAAATTTTTCTCTTCAAATGGCACTGTCAAGAAAATGAGAAGATAAGCCACAAAAAAATTTGCAAAACACATATCTAATGAGGACTTGTATCAGAACATATAAAAAACTTTTGCAACTCAATAAAGAAAATAAACAATCTAATTTTGTTTGTTTTGGACACTTCACCAAGGAAGCTTTACAGATGGCAGGTAAGCACATGAAGACGTCTTTGGTCATTAGGCAAACACAAATTAAGCCACATAGAAACACCTCAGCAGGGTCACTAGAGTGGTTCAAGTTGAAGACGGACAAGACCAAGTGCTGACAAGGATGTGGAACAGCTGAAACTCTCACCCATTGATGGCAGGAAAGCAAAATGACGCAGCCCCTTGGAAAACAGTGTGGTGGTTCCTTAAAAAGTCAAACAAAGACTTACCCTGTGATCCAGAAATTCCACTTACAGGTATTTGTCACCCCCAAAAAAGACAATAGAAAACATGAGTCCACATTAATATCTACAAACAAATGCTTAACAGCCACTTTATTCATAATTGCCAAAAATAGGAAACAGCCCAAACGTCTATCACCTCCACGCCCTGGAATACGACCACAGTGAGAAACTCCTCATGAAAGCACAGATAAGGACAGCTCTCAAAAGCACTACATTAAGTGTAAAAAGCCCGACATAGATCGGACTGCCAACTGTAGTCAACGTGAACTGACCATGTGTGCCAACTGCATACCGACAGACAGATGCCTACATACTATAAGATTCTGTCGAGCTACGTTTGTTAAAAGGGCCAGACCGGGGATGAAAAAGCAGATCTGTGGCTGAGGGAGCCGGGGACCGAGGGAGGGGATTCACTACAGAGGGGAACTTTCTGGAAGGACAAGACTTCTTGGCCATGATCACAGTGGTCATGTGACTGCACCCTTGGCAAAGTTCGTCAAAGTGTGCACTTAAGGTGGGTGGACTTGATTGTACAAATTACACCTCAGCAAAGCAGATCTCCTAGAGTCATCGTGAAGGGGAAGCCACCGACACAGCCATGACCAAGGGTACAGCCATGACCAAGGGTGCACCCATGTCCTTGGAGACTGAGTGGGGAAGCCGTTTTCAGTTTCATTTCGCCGGAGGATTCCTCTGAATCTAGGTGAGCAAAAGCAAAACACGCTGCAGAATTTCCAGAGCTTTCCTGCTGCCTCCCCAACCCCATACCCCCGGCCAGCCCAGGGCTGACACTCTTGGTTTCTCTTCTCACAAGAGGGGCTTGGCCACACGGTCCAAGGGGCGCTGGCTCCCAGCAGCCGTGTCAGCGTGGACTTTCCGAGCTGCATTGTCCGGTGGGCAACCCCAACCCCTGGCCTCGGCCGTCTGTGGACGCCGTCATGAACGCCGACACCCACCCTTGCTTCCAGGCAACATCTGCTGAAACATGCATCAAGGACAATCTTGACAAGAGCAGGGTCCTCCTGGGTGGCACCTGTAGATGGAAGGAGGCTCACAGCTCAGACTTGGCTTCGGGGCTGTCATCATCCCCCTTGGAAACAGCCTGAGGAACCCCAAGACTGGGCCTGCCACCATCCCTGATTGCTCACCCCAGGGGGCAGAGCTGGCTCGTTACCCAGTCTAACAGGAGACTGAGTGGCTGTCCCCCCACTGCCCAGTCTACAGGGTTTTCCGGGATGGCGTTGCCCTTCCCCCACCCACGCGTTCTCGGGATTGCCGTGCTCCCTCAAAGGCGCAGACTTGGCTCTCCCCTCATGACTCCTCTTCTTCCCGTGTCTCCTCCCCACCACCGTGTGGCCAGGTCCCCAGATCCCAGACAAGACAGGGAGGCCCACCCACTCTTCTGGGCTCCACCTGCCAGGAGATCCCAGGGAAAGTCAGACGTGGCCCACATGGAGCCGAGGCATCCGAGGACAAATCCCAGCTGGCAAGATGCCCACACAGGCGTGAGAGTCATCAGTGCCCAGGGGTGAGTTTCAGAGCCACCCTGCTGCACCCAGGCACCCGAAATCTCCTGAAGATGTCACCACAGGAGGGCAGGCTCAGTGGTGACCATCCAGAGAGAGGCGGCATGGGACACAAGAACACATGTGCTGAGGGCCAATGGTGACACTCATTGGATGAGACAAATTGAAAGGCGTGCTTCGTACAGAGAAGACAAAATCAGAGCCCAGCACGAGCTTTTCCATTTTTGAAAATGGCCCAGAGACTGACCAGCCACATCATGCACCCCCAGTTGCATGTAAAGAACATTTAGAACGGAGCAGGCTGGGCACAGTGGCTCACACCTGTCATCCCAATACTTTGGGAGACAGCGGCAAGAGAATCACTTGAGGCCAGGTGTTTGAAACCAGCCTGGGCAACATAGCGAGGCCTCGTCTCTACAAAAAAATCAAAAAAGGAGCCAGGCGTGGTGGCATGTGCCTGTAGTCCCAGCTACTTGGGAGGCTGGAGGGTGGGGGTTGAGAATCACGTGAGCCCCGGAGGTTGAGGCTGTGGTGAGCTGTGATTGTGCCATACACTCCAGCCTGGGCAAGAATGAGACCCTGACTCAAAAAAACAAGGAATCTTTCCACTGGAGAAATTCCAAGGCAAAGGAGCACTTTCCTGCAGAGCTTGGGTAGAGGAGGTAGTCCCGTCCTCCCAGCATCAGCCAGTCCCCGGGGCCCAGCCTGGCCCCGGGCCCTCTCCACCTCAGGCCTGTGCACATTTGGGACCAGGTCACTCCACGGTCACTCCACGGTGGTGCCGTACTGTGCATCGTAGGTTGAGTAGCATCCCAGCATCCACCCACGCGATGCCAGAGGCAGCCTCCTGTTGTGACAACCAGAAGTCTCCAGACACTGGCAAGTGTCAGTGTGTGGTGGCATCACCCCCACTGAGAACCACTGAATTATTCCTTCCGCTCCAGTCTCCTTTCAATGCCTACCCCTGCGGCCTCCACCCTCCAGCCTTCAACTCTGCCCCTACCCTGCAGTCGCCCCCTTGGCATGCTCTGGAACCCGCAGACCTGCCATCAGGAACCCAGAGGGGAAAACATCTCTCCATGGTGGCAGAGACAAGAGCTGTCCTATGGGAGACCACCCCATGCAGGGTCCCAGGGAGAAGCCTGGTGGCTTCCAACGTGCAGCGTGCTGGTGTTCTTGGAGAAGCGACGGTCCAGCAGGGAATGGCACCGGTCTGCCACCTTCCTGCTCTGTGTCCCCCAAGGACTGGGGGCCTTCCAGCTCAAGGACACCCACCTCTCTCCCACCCTCCCAGGGCACTCTGGGAGGCCTGAGCAACAAAAGCCCAAAGCACCTGAGATTCCCAGCACATCCCCAGGCGTGGGAGCAGTCGGATGCCAGAGAGACTGATAGGAAAGGAAACTGGAGGCTAGGCACCACTTCCCGTCAAAGGGAGCCGCCACCATGCAGGAAGCTGGGGGAGTCCCCGGCCACCAGAGTCACATGCGCAGCCCATAAAAGGCATGGCGGCTGTACCTGAGAGCGGCACACCACACAGGCAGAAACTCCACCATCACAAGCCTCTCGATCCCTGGTTTTTCCCCATTGTCTGTCTTTAGGGGGAAGGAGAAGCCAGCATTAGTTGTCATCCCTTGGTCTGAAAGGGAAACACCTTCTGAGCTCATTAAATGCCATCTACCGCCGTGCTCCTGTCTCAGGGGGTCTCTTATAGCCCAACTGTAAGTTGCCTGAGGACTCGGGCACCATAAGTCCCATCTGTTGCATGAGGCAGGCACGCCACATGCCAGTGTGGTGATGATAGAGGCTTGCCTCCCAGGCTGAGTGTGTGAGTGAGCTCTTGTTCAGCCGTCCCCTGCTGGGGGGCTGGGTCTTGGACAGATAACCTCAGGGCCTGGTACTGCCCGCCCCCCATCATCCCCCTCCCTCTTGAGATTATATTAAAGCTGAGGTAGCCCAGTGCAGTGGCTCACATCTGCAATCCCAGCACTTTGGGAGGCCGAGGCAGGAGGATCACTGGAGCCCAGGAGTTTCAGACCAGCCTGAGCAACGTAGTGAGAACTCGTCTCTACAAAAAATTTTTAAAAATTAAAAGGCCAAGGGCAGCCTTAGAGGAAAGCATGCTGGGATCACCTGGGTTACCTGGGCTCCCTTGAGAATGTCCTGTGAGCCTCACGCATCTGTGAGCTCCTCCTCTCCCACCTCCGACGTGGCCACCCTCCCTCCACAGGGGAAGGTCCTACCCACCGTGTAGAAAGGGGAGGGGAAGCTCTTCCCTGAGTCTCGCCCGCTTGGCGAACACTGAGCCTCGAGAGATTCCACTGTCTGCTCCTCCACACCGTCTTCGGCTGCTGAGCGCCCCCGAGGGACCTCTCTTTTCATCTGGACCTTGGCCCTCGGTGAGTATCCCTCGGCCAGGCCCTGACACACTTCTCTGTGCTTTCCCTGTCTCCTAGGCAACGCTCACGCGCTCATCTCTCTCCTCCTGGGACCAGCACAGCCTGGCAGGGCCTGGCCAAGGAATCTTCTGGAAAGTTGGCCTCCCTTGCCCAAGGGGCTCTGGAGCTGCCCACAGGCCTGGCACTGCCTGCAGCACGATGTCACAGAAAGAGGCTACAACATTTGCATCCTAAGTGTGTCACTCCAAGATGGGCTGGAAAACCCCTGGGGTGAGGTATCATGTCTTTCTATCTCTCTTGGACAATTGTATGTCTGGCAAGTACAAGGGAGAACCAAAAAAAAAACCTGGAATCACCTTTCGGAGGGTGGCCCCTCGGTAATACTGCTTCCCCTGCTAGGTGAGTGTTCTAGAAACACTCGGCATCCGTGGACCAGCCAGCGTTGTCGGGAGAGGCTGCGTTCGGCTTCAGCGAATTTTTTCTGGAGATTCTTCCAGTGCATTTGCCCATTTCATGGTGGTGATTTACGAGCACACCTGTTCACACTGCGTGGAGTGTTCAACAGTTTTTGACCCAAAACGCGGGACTCTCCCCCATGCCCCACCCCACCCCCATTCAACTGATCTCACCTAAGTGACTTCTGTTGTTTCCCAGGATGAAAAGAGTTCTCCAAGGGGAACGTAAGGCAGATGTGGAAGAAGCGAAACAAAAAACAGCAGAAGCCCTGAAAGGCATCAAAATGGACGAGTTCAAAAACTGTTTCCAGCAGTGGAAAAAGTGTCTCAAGAGGAGTATTGTGTCCAGTGGAGAGTCCTTTGAAGGTGACTGACGTTTAAACATGTGAGAATAAGCACACAATTTTTCGCAAATAAATTCTTGGTTTTGGGGGGTCTCCCCTCATTGAAGGGATGGCAAAGAGGAGAGAAATGTTTGGTTTGAGAGAAATGTTTTGTTCAACCCCCATGCCTTTCTAGTCCCGGGAATACCTCAGTGAGCAAGGAAGAAAAGATTGGGAAACGACGGGAGAGCTAGACCTCAAACCTGGGCGTGCAGGTGACGAATCGTGGGCTCCTGTGAAGGAGAGGGGCCGAGGAGGGGGCAAGATGGAGAGGAGAGAGAGAAAGAGAGATGGAGATGGACAAACGGTTCGAGCCCTGAGATGGGTGATCACCCTGGAGTATCCAGGTAGGGTGATGTCCTCCCAGAGCACCCATGAGAGGGAGGCAGGAGTCAGTGATGTCACCAGAGAGGCAGATTCAGAGCCAGAGAGAGGGAGAGGGTGATGCTGCTTGGCTGCCTTGGGGACAGAGGAAGGGGCTGGGAGCCTAGGAATGTGGGTGTTCTCTGGAGGCTGGAAAAGGAAGAACCAGGTCAGCCAACACCTCGATTTTAGTCCCGGGAGACCCATGTTGGGCTTGGCGACTCCAGCGCTGTCGATGATACTTGGGGGTAGTTTTAGCCACTGTGCTTGTGGGCACTTATTACAGCAGCCACAGGACCCTTGCACCGGACCTTACATATCTTCTGCCCGGATTCAATCCTTGAATGACAAAAAGCTGAAAAAGGAAAATCTGGGAACAAGACAAGGCAGCGAGCAAATGTACACTGACCAGGTGCCAAATCCAATGGGCAGTAGTGAACAAGTACAGGGACAGTTAACACATCTTCTCATCCCTAGCAAGGTCCAGCAGGACACTCCCAGGCTGCCAGGAAGGGAAATCTGGAACCAGGAGAAGCACAGAAGATCTTCAGGCCCCCCCAGCAAGGGCGATTTATCGGGTTCACCTCGTTGGAACAACAGGATCAAGAGGCCTGCAGGAATATCAGAAGCCTGGGGACAGGTTGCAGATGGACTTTGAGGTCGGGCAAACCCTGGGCAGGCAGTAAAGGCAGGGGGCTGGTGCTGTGTCACACACGAGGGCCCCTGCGGAATGGGACCTGCATCTCTTTCTGCATGATGGAGGGAGGGGATGAGAGTGGGGCCTGCTGCGAGAAAGGCTGCACCTGGGAGATCAGCTGAGACCTTGGCCGTGGGCAGGGCAGACACGGCGCCCTTCAGGCCAGTGAGGCACAGTGCCCTGAAATGACATTCCTCAGAAGAATCACCGTGAATGTCAGTCGAGAGGCCTTTCTTGACAGGTGATAGGAACAGATGGCAATTTAAACTGTCGGGCAGGGGTGGCGGTCATCCTCCTCCCAGAGGACACACTGGCATTTGGGCAGTCACACCACGCAGAAAAGTCCCGGGGGTCCTGGCTTTCTCCAGGAGAGAGCCTGCGTTATCATTCCAGAAAGCCTGAGATCCCCAGAGGAGGGTCCCTGGACATTATGCGGTACCAGCCTGCTCCCCATGGAGAAACAATGAAACAATAGGGTCTCCAAAGGAGACACCATATGGAGACTACCAAGATAAGACCCCACCCTCGCCCAGCAGACTCTGAGTGGCAGATTTTTTCTTTTCTTTTCTTTTCTTTTGCGGTGGGATCTCACTCTGTCACCCAGGCTGGAGTGCAGTGGCACGATCACAGCTACCACAGCCTCAACCTGCTGGGCTCAGGCGATCCTCCCACCTCAGCCTCCCAAGTAGCTTGAACTATAGGCATGCGCCACCACGCCCAGCTCATGTTTTTGATTTATTGCAGAGATGAGGTCTTGCCAAGATGCCCAGGCTGGTCTTGAACCCCTGAGCTCAGGCAATCCTCTCGCCCCGGCCTCCCAAAGTGCTGGGATTACGGCATGAGTCACTGCGCCTGGTCTGAGTGGTGGATTTTAAACATTCCCCGCCCTGACCTTTACTACCCCAGGGCTGACACACAGGCCCCGGGCCCCACTGAGGCTGTGGGGGAATCAGTTTGTTCCCCTTCACTGTGGAGGTGACACACCCCCCCAACATAAAGATACCTGTGGGCACGAGGGCCAGCCCACACCAGGCAACTCACATCTGTGGATGCCTAGTAAGGGGGACGGCCATCTCCTGGGGCCGCCATGACAAACTGCCCCAAACCTCAGGACTTACACAATGGACGTTTCTCTCCTGATCTGGAGACAAGTCCAAAATCAAGGTGTGAGCAGGGCTGTGACCCTCTGAGGTCTCTCAGGACGGGACCCTCCTGCCGCTCCAGCTCCTGGTGGCTCCCAGGTGCCTTGGCATGTGGCCGCATTCCTCAGTCTCAGCCTTCATCTCCACATGGCCTGTTCCTGTGTGTCTGTGTCATCTCCTCTGTCTCTTAGAAGGACACTTGTCATCAGATTCAGGGTCCAACTAGGACGATCTAATTTTAAGACCCCTAGCTGAGTTACACGGTCACGTAGGTTCTGGGGGCCAGGACGCAGACATCCTGGCGAAACTGCCCAGCATTGGGTCTCGTCTCCCCCACACCTAGGACTTCCCTCCTATTCCCTCCTCGGAGGGAACCAAGACCCCAAAGTGCCACCACGGAGGGAGAGGTCCAGAGATCTCAGGCCTGGAGACCCCAGGACAGCCAGGCTCCTCCCCTCTCTGCACCATGAAGGCCCATCAGAGGCAACGGCAGAGAGAGGAGGGTAGGGAAGTCACAGGGAGACCCTCACTGGGAGGCCCTCACTGGGAGGCCAGCGCCAGCTCAGAGGCCAGCTGCACCGGGCATGTCCCTGACGCTCACAAGGGTGACAGTAATGCCTGTCCTGGATGCTGTGTATGAGATCTGACCACGGTCATGACGTCACAGACCCTGCAGACACAGACCTTGTCTGTGCACTCAGCCGTGAACTGCCCCCAGTGGAGTGGGCTTGGGGGGGCTTGGTGGGGCTCTGTCTTCTGCGACCCTGGACCTGTCGGAACTGTTTTCCTGATCTGGAAAACAGAAAGTGAACAGTCACCTCACTTGGGGACCAAGGGGACATCTGAGAGGCTCAGGTTCAGTCCACAACCTGCACGCCACCAGTTTTCAAAATTCTCTCTCCATCGTCTGAATTTCTTCTACCTCAAAGAACCAAGTAAAGGATGCTTCCCTTAGTATATACATCTATTTATGAGATAAAGAATGTAATACTATAAGAAAATGACTGACAGTAGTGGGAAACTATGCAGGGGCAGGGAGAGGGGATTAACGGTAGTAAATATCTGTCTGGGGACAAGGAAACACCTCTTATCAACAAGGGTGCCTGAACGAAACGTACTTGTATACCTAACCCTTA
>NW_007251146.1:95296-100044 GCF_000164805.1 Carlito syrichta | reverse complement strand
TCAGTCGGGCTCGGTGGCTCAGCCTGTAATCCCGCGCCTTTGGAAGGCTGAGGTAAGTGGATTGCCTGAGCCCGTGGGTTCGAGACCTGCCTGGGCAGCGAGACCTCATCTCTACAATAAATCAAAAAATCAGCCGGGCATGATAGTACATGCCTGTAATTCCGGTTACTTGGAAGGCTGAGGCGGAAGGATCACCGGAGCCCAGCAGGTCGAGGCTGCGGTGGCCGGGAGCGGCCACTGCACTCCAGTCTGGGCGACAGAGTGAGACTCCAACTCAAAAAAATATATATATATATTGATTATAAAAATAAATAAATAAAATACTAAAAATTTTTAAATAAATAAATAAATAAAATTCCTGTGGCAAAAAAAAGAGAAATAAAAGCTTGTCATTTAAACCAAAAAAAAAAAAAAGAATGTACACATGCCATAGAGAGCAAGTATCGCGTACTTCAAGTGGCCACTTGTCATGACCAAAGACATTCAGTGCACTTGACCTTGGGCCTTAAGGAGAGAGCATCCCTCATCCTTCAGTTGAATATTTCCACGGCCATGCTCCACCGTGCTGCAAAGTGTTGTGAAGCACTGTGTAGAGCTAATACAGTCATCGGCCCAGCACATTGGACTCACAGACTACACACGTGTCCGTATGCCCGTGCCATGTCTGACTATGTAGTTTCCCCTCTGCCCTGGTGAGTCTGTTTGTTCCACACATGACACTAGGTGTCAAGTGCAAAGGTGCCAAGGTTTGTCCACTTCTAAACATGAGTAATTGTAATTTCTTTTTAGGTAAATGCATATATAAATGGCAATTCTAGAACCAGAGGAAGTGGCTCTCGCCTATAATCCCAGCGCTTTGGGAGGTCAAGATGGGAGGATCATTTGAGGCCAGGAGTTCGTGACCAGCCCGTACAACATAGCCCAAGTGTAATGGCGCATGCCTGTAGTCCTAGCTACTCGAGAGGCTGAGGTGGAAGGATCGTTTGAGTCCAGGAGGTTGAAGCTGCAGTGAGCCACTCCCCTCCAGCCTGGATGACAGAGGGAGATCATTCTCTTCCCTGATCCTAGTGGGTTGTCTGGTGTGTCCTCTCGGATGAGATAACTTGGACTCCTCCCACCCTGGGACACTTTGGAGGAAGGGCATAACTGGGTGAGGGACGGGGTGGTGGCTGCACTGTGGGACCATCATCTTCTAAGATGCAGGACACCAGGAAGGGACACCTGTCAGCACAGTCATTAGTGCAGGGGGACGCGTATGGTATCTCCTGGATGTGGGAAGCCTGTCAGTGAATGAGGGAGAGTCCTAGAAAAACCATGGGATTTTCTAAAATCCTATGGGGTGTTGGAGCAATGTGCTGTCATAAGAAGGAGAAAAATCAGCTGGGCACAGTTACTCACGCCTATCATCCCAGCTTTCTTGCTTGAGCCTAGGAGTTCGAGACCAGCCTGGGCAACATAGTGAGATCTCGTCTCTGCAAAGATAAAAAAATTAGCTAGGCTTGGTGGAGCTCGCCTGCAGTCCTGGCTGTTTGGGAGGCTGAGGCAGAAGGATGGCCTGAGCCCAGGAGGTGGGGACTGTAGTGAGCTGCGATTGTGCCACTGCACTCCAGCCCGGGTGACAGAGTAGAACTCAGACTCAAGGAAGGAAGGAGGGAGGGAGGGAAAGAAAGAAAGAAGGAAGGAAAAGCCAGAATTAGGAGCCTGGGTTCCCTGCAAGTAACCAGCCATGTCATCGAGGCAGAATTGCTGCACAATGGCCCCTTTCCCCCAACACGAGCATGCGTCCCTGTGTTCCGCCCCTCGGTCATGGGCTTTGCTGCTCCTCCCGTGGAGAAACGGGGTCTGTCTCCTCACACCCTGCCTCTGGGGTGGCCTGTGACATGTTTCGGCCAACGGGACGGAGCAGGAATAGCGGGGCCTCCAAGGCAACGTGGCTCCTGCTTTGGGACGCTGGGCTTCCTCTCAGTATCATTCAAAGATGCCGGGATGGAGGGCTTCCCGTCTGATCGCGCCACACACGTGAGCGGAGCAGAGCCCCGCTGAAATATCGCCCCATCGCCCCCAGACTGGGAAGCACAGGTCTCTGCTGCCGGAAGCCAAAAGGCTTGGGTCGTTTGTCATGCAAATGACTGATACATCTTCTAGGTCTGTTTATTCCTCTTCTGGGCATCTCCGTTTCCTCATTGAAAACATGAGTTAGACAATTTCTAAAGCTCTGAAACTCAGTCACGTGGGAAAGAGACACATGACTGCTACATTAATAAATAAATAAAAAGATCGTAAAGAAGCGACATCAGAGAGAGTGCTCGGGAATAAGCATCGTTCCCTCTTGGCTGAAGTTGGCCCCATTCCAAAGACACTGCCAAGGAGGGCACTGAGTTGGCTCCAGCTGCATGCACGGAACCATCGCGCATGGAGACGAGTGAGCTCAGACGTTGCCCTCGCTGTCCTTGCGGTCCTCCAGCCCTGCAGTCATGTCCTCCTCTGCCGTGCCAGCCCATGCCCTGACCCCAAAGTCCCTTGATCTCCCGCACCCACAACCTCCTGTGCAAACTGCAGCTACAAGTGTCCTCCTCAGAGCTGCCGCAAGGATTCAAAGAGATGTGTGGAGCGGCCGGCGCCCAGCAGGCTCCAGCCCAGAGGGGCAGAGGCATGGCCACCTCCAGTAGGAGGGAGGAAGGACAACGGTGGGACACAGCTGACACACAGTCACAGTGGGTTCCGTCATGTCTATGACAGTTGAGGACAGAAGGTCTTCGTGCAAACTCGACGCAAGCTTACAGAGGCAAGACCGGTGGGCGTGTTGGAGGGTACCCCCCTGCCCCCTGTGCCTGCACTGGCTGGCACAATTGTAGTAAGCGCCACACAGGACTCCAGCGTGGGCAGTTCACTCTTCAGGACCACAAACCCAGGGCCAAGGGCTCTTCATCTTAAGCAAAAGGGTATGGTCAAGGCCTTAGCCCTGGGTCACTGGTACCTCCCAGTGGCTGGGTCATTCTATTTTCTCTGGTCCTTCTCTGAACTCTTAACTTCCCTATTACAGAATCTCATTGAGCTGAACTCTCATTTCAGGCTCATTTCCAGAAGGATTTAGACTTCCCGTTCTGAAAGTCCCTTTCGTTGGAGTAAATGTTTGGCTACCTCCTTGATCCTTACTGCTCTGCCCGGGAGGGAATGGTGCTCGAGTTCTAAGGGCTTCCTGAAAGCATTTGGTTTCCAAGCTGTAGCTGAGACTCGGGTATGGAGTCCCGGTCTCTCCTCCTAAATGTCTGCATGTTGTGAAATTGAGGGTATAAATGGGATGTTCAGAAAATAGCTTCCCCAACAGGGCTTCCTTCCTGTGGCCAATTTCATGTAGACATGTCACAATTGCAGCGGAAAAAAAATAAGAGGTTAAAAAAATACACTGGATTTGCTGAAAAAGTTATTTCTTGTAAAAAGCTTCTCCCTTCCACTTACAGAAAACAAACAGGCAGGTTCCTCTCTATTTCCTACATTTGTGAAGGTGGAGAAAAACTCACTTCAGCAAGAATTCTATGCCTAAGCCAACAACCTCCTGTCCAGCCCAGGGTCCATCAAAACAAACTCCAGGTACTCACCTCTGGCTGCACCAAGAACCTGTCGACCCAGGCCTGTTTAAATACTTCCCTTGGCCTCAGTTTTTTTTAAAAAATGATTCATGCCTGTAATCTCAACACTTTGGGAGACTGAGGTAGGAGGATCACTTGAGCCCAGGAGTTTGAGACGAGCCTGAACAGCATAGCAAGATCCTATCTCTAAAAAAAAAAGAAAAAAATTAATTAGCCAGGTGGTCCTTAAGTCCCAGCTACTTAGGAGGATGAGATGGAAGGATTGCTTGAGCGCAGGAGGTCGATATTATAATGGTGTCACTGTACTCCAACATGGGTAACAGAGCAAGATGCTGTCTTTAAAAATAAAAAAAAAAAGGTTAGGTGTGGTGACTCAGCCTGTAATCCCAGCACTTTGGGAGGCCGAGGTGAGAGGATTGCCTGAGCCCGGGAGTTCAAGACCAGCCTGGGCAACTTGGTAAGACCTCGTCTCTACAATAAATCATAAAAACTAGCCAGACGTGGTGGCATGCATCTGTAGTTCCAGCTACTTGAAAGGCTGAGGCAGAAGAATCGCCTGAGCCCGTAGGTTGAGACTGCGGTGGCTGTAGCGTGCCACTGTACTCCAGCCTGGGCAACAAGAGTGAGATTCCAACTCAAAAAAAAAAAGGACAACCCCCTCAGGTCCCCTCCCATCATGGGAGCTTTTCTGTCCTCTCAATAAATCCTGCTTTCTTAAAAAAAAAAAACCCGGGCAGCATAGCAAGATCTCATCTCTACCAAAAAAAAAAAAAATCTAAACATTAATTTTACACAATTTCACCATGAGGGAGGAGGTTAGGAAAATGTCTGCAAGAATCAGATTCATGCCTTAGGACTGCAAGGCCCCTGGAGATCATATGGGCACCTTAGTCTATAACCTGGCGAAGTTAGATGGCACCCACGGTCACGCAGCTGGCTCGCAGCCAAGTCGGTGTTCTGCCTCCTGGTCCACGACTATCCTCCACACCAGCTTCATGGAGTTTCTTGGCCCAAGAGCAGTAATGGGGCATGTGTGGGGCCCAGGCAGCGGGTGTAGTGGGGGCGTAGAAAAAGATGTGGAAGCCGGGCTCGGTGGCTCAGCCTGTAATCCCGCGCCTTTGGGAGACTGAGGTGAGTGGATTGCCTTAGCCCGCGGGG
>NW_007251146.1:84118-95056 GCF_000164805.1 Carlito syrichta | reverse complement strand
CAGCGGGTTGAGGCTGCGGTGGCCAGGAGTGGCCACTGTACTCCAGTCTGGGCGACCGAGTGAGACTCCAACTCAAAAAAAAAAAGAAAGAAAAAGACGTGGAAGAAGCAAAGCTCTGGCCTCTGGCTTCTTACTTGACAACTCACCTGCAGAGATTTGAGATACACCACCTGAGCCATCAGCCAATTTGCATTTGACACCTGAAAGTACCAGAGTCCGTGCCAGGGAAAACGCTGTTTTTAGAAATGCCATCTAACCTCAGTCCCCCAAGCTTCATCTCTCAGTGGGTACCTGTGAGGCTATATCGATGCCTGCCTGAAACATGTCCAGCTCAGCAGCCCTTGGCCTTCATGTCTGCAGGGCCTCACCCTCCCTTTGGGGTCCTCTCCAGCACTCCTGGGACCCTAGAGGTGCCCAGCTAACCGTCTAGGGCTGCCAAATCAGTGGGTATGAAGTGGGGTCTGTCACAGTGTAGATGGGAGCACCCTGACCATCTCTGTGTCTCCTCATGGGCATAAGCATCATGTCCTCTGTGTCATGTCTGCTCCTGGCTTTCGCCCCCTCTTCCAACTGGGCTGTTTATGTTTTCTTACCACATTGTGAGAGTTCTTTATGTGGTCTTGATGCTAAACCTTTCTGTATATTAAGATGGGCAATATACCCAGTGGGTAACTTGCCTTTTCTTTCTCTTTCTTTTTTTTTTTTTTTTTTTTTGTTGAGTTGGAGTCTCACTGTCGCCCAGACTGGAGTGCAGTGGTCACTCCCGGCCACTGCAGCCTTGACCTGCTGGGCTCCAGCAATCCTTCCGCCTCTGCCCTCCAAGTAGCTGGAACTACAGGCGCACACTACCACACCCGGCTAATTTTTTGATTTATTGTAGAGATGAGGTCTCACCAAGTTGCCCAGGCGGGTCTCAAACCCGCAGGCTCAGGCAATCCACTCACTTCAGCATCCCAAGGCGCAGGATTACAGGCTGAGCCACCGAGCCCGGCTATTTTATTTTATTTTTGAGTTGGAGTCTCCCTCTGCCACCCAGGCTGGAGTGCAGTGGCACGACCATGGCTCACTGCAGCCTTCTGGGTTCAGGCCGTGCTTCTGCCTCAGCCTCCTGAGTAGCTGGGACTACAGGTGCACACCACCACGCATGATTTTTTTGTATTTTTTGTAGAGACGAGGTCTTGCTGTGTTGCCCAGGCTGCTCTCGAACTCCTGGGTTCAAGCAGTCCCCCTGCCTTGGCCTCCCAAACTGCTGAGATTCTAGGCATGAGCCACTGTGTCCGGCTGAAACTCTCTTTTTATGTGATGTGAGGTAGGGATTTGATTTCATCTTTTCCATAAGGCTAAGCATGTTCCCAGCTTTCTTGTTAACAATCCCTCCCGCCGGGCTCGGTGGCTCAGGCTGTAATCCCGCGCTTTGGGAGGCTGAGGTGAGTGGATTGCCTGAGCTCGAGGGTTCGAGAACCGCCTGGGCAGCGAGACCTCATCTCTACAATAAACCAAAAAATCAGCCGGGCGTGGGAGCACATGCCTGTAATTCCGGCTACTCGGAAGGCTGAGGCGGAAGGATCGCCGGAGCCCAGCAGGTCGAGGCTGCGGTGGCCACTCCAGTCTGGGTGACAGAGCGAGACTCCAACTCAAAAAAAAAAAAAAAACAATCCCTCCCTTCCCGCTGACCTGACTTACTCCCATGGACGTGTGATCTATTCTGGTCTCTCTACTCTGTTCCATTCACCAGTTTCTACCCCTGGACAAAATCCATGCCACTGTAATTAGTATAGCTTTGTCGTAAGAAGTCATGCATAAAACAACAAGGCTCCCCCCGCTCTACTTCTTCGGAAATGTCCTAAAGAAGCCCAGGTCCTGCCAAGGAGAGGGATGTCAACCCCTAATGGGGACACCAGAGGACTGAATCCTAAAATTAAGGGTAAACTGAAGCGAAGTAGGGCCATGTGTGGTGGCTCACGTTTGTAACCCACTGGTGCTTAGCCACAATATAAAATGATCTCCTAGAAATAAATAAGAAAAAGATAGACAATATGACTGAAAAATGGGAGCAGCCCCTCGGGTCCCCACCCACCCTGGGAGCTTTTCTGTCCTCTCAATAAATCCTGCTTTTTCAAAAAAAAGAAAAATGGGCAAAAAATGCAAACACACTTTTCACAAGAAATCCAGAAGGCCAATAAACCTGTGAAATGTGTTTGACCTCATTAATAATCAGAGAAATATGAATTGAAACCTCAATGAGCCAGAATAGACATGCAAACACCAGCTTTGGGAGGCCAAGGTGAGAGGCTCACTTGAGACCAAGAGTTCGAGACCAGCCTGGGCAACATAGTGAGGCCCTGTCTCTACAAAACATAAATTTTAAAAATAGCTGGATATTTTTTAAATCGTCCACCGTGCATGACTAACTTTCTTATTTTTTGTAGAGACGGGGTCTTGCTATGTTGCCCAGGCTGGTCTTGAATTCCTGGGTTCAAGCAGTCCTCTTGCCTTGGCCACCTGAGACCCAAATCCCACCACTACACAAATGTTCATGTAGCAGACATGCATGTATACCCCTCGAATCTAAAATAAAAACGAAAAAAAAAAAAGCTAGGTGTAAGTCAAAATCAAAAAGAAACACAAACACCAGAATCCGTGTAAACGAAATCGTCTATGGCAGTACGGTCTGTAACTCCTAAAGCCTAGAAGAAAAAGCCACAACTGTCCATCAGCACAAGAATGGACAGACACATTGTGGTCTATCCATGCAGAGACGTAATACACAGCAAAGAAGATGACCAACCCTTAGCACAGACAAGATAAGAGAATTGTTCACAAAAACTTGCGTGAAAGAAGCCAAGCCCACCCACCCACCCACCCCAAAAATTAAGATGCAGGCTGCATCGTTCCACGGATATCCATTTGGAAACTAGCAAAACACCACGAGACGGTACTATCTAGGGACACAGAGGCGTACCAAGCAGAAGGCAGAGCAAGTGGGAGGACCGCACAGGTCAGGTGGTGGCTGCCCTGGGTGGGGGTGTGATGGGAGGGCACAACCACGTCTGCACGGGCAGCGCCACTCCTGGGTCTGGGGGCTCTTCTCAGGAACACACCTGTACTTTTGTATTTTATGCACTTTTCTGCAAAATAGGAAGGGGACCCCCAAAAAACGCGGAATCATCTTTTGGAGGGCAGGCCCCATGTAGGACAGGCTTCCTCTTCTAGGTGAGTTAGTGTTCTAGGAACCCACCGTCATCCGTGGACCAGCTAGCATCATTGGAGGAGGCTGCATTCGGCTTCAGGGACCTTCTTCTGGAGATTCTTTCCACATATTTGCCCATTTCAAGATGGGCGATTTATGAGCGCACCTGCCCACCCCGCACTGAGTGTTCAACAGGTTTTGACAAAAAACACCATGACCCCCGTGCCCCAACCTCCCTATTCACCCCTTCTCACCCCAGGCGACATTTTATTGTTTCCCTGGATGAAAAAAGTCCTCAAAGGGAAATGTTTTGCTGATGTGGAAGAGATGAAACAAAAAACAGCAGAAGCCCTAAAAGGCATCAAAATTGATGTGTCCAAAACCTGTTTCAAGTAGTGGTGAAAGCATCTTGATAGGTGTATTGCATTCAACAAAAAGTGCTTTGGAGGTGACTGAAATTTTAAACATATAAGAATAAATACACAATTTTTTTTTTTGAGTTGGAGCCTCACTCCGTCACCCAGGCTGAACGGCAGCCACCACAACATCGACCTGCTGGGCTCCGGCAATCCTTCTGCCTCAGCCTTCCAAGTAGTCAGAACTACAGGTGCATGCTACCATGCCCAGCTAATTTTTTTTAATTATTCGATTGTAGAGACGAGGTCTCACCATGTTGCCCAGGCTGTCTCAAGCCCACGGTCTCAGGCAGTCCTCTTGCCTTGGCCTCCCAAAGTGCTGGGATTACTGCACCCGGTCCACAATTTTTAATAAATAAATTTCTTTTCTTTTTGGTCCCCCTCTTCTAACACCATAAAAAGGGGAAATGATGGGTAACTGCTAAAATAATAGAAACACAATCTGCATCTTCCAAACAAGTGAATATTTATTCAACAAGGAAGTGGGATCGGAGATGTAATTTACATAATCAACAAAGCTGAACACAAAAGGCGGGACCGGGTAGTAAACAGAAAACATAACATAAATGTCAGTGACGGGAGGTTAATTTGGTGCACTGGGGACATCCCACCCTGGGCGACCACCACCCTGACACTCCCAATGCTTTCCCTAGAGGGAAGGGACATCCCATGCCAAGGTGGAGCTAAATTCTGTCTCTGTTTAAAATAAATACATATTAATATGCCTGCACAGGTGCACTGAGAAGGTTCTGAGAATCCAAATGCTAAAGTCATAGCCTCTGGTGGTAGAACTATGAGCAGTTTCTTTATTTCCCATTTTTACCTATATTACTAATTTTCCACAATTTTTTTCTTGAGTTGGAGTCTCACTCTGTCGCCCAGGCTGGACTGCAGTGGCACGATCATAGCACGCCACAACTTTGACCTCCTGGGCTCAGGTGATTCCCCCGCCTCAGCCTCCCCCAAGTTGCTGGGACTACAGGCACACATCACCACACCTAGCTAATTTTTTGATTTTTTTTTTCTTTTTTGTAGAGACAGGGCTTCTCGCTTTGTTGCCCAGGCTGGTCTCGAATTCCTGGACTCAAGCAATCCTCCTGCCTCGATCTCTCAAAGTGCTGAGATTACAGGTGTGAGTCACCGCACCCAGTCTATCAAGCACTCATGTGTCACGTACTTTGTTAAAGTTTGTATAGATTCAGAGGCTATTTTTACTATGTTATGCCACTTCCTTGAAAGAAACACGTGGAGAGGAAGACACTGACGAAGCTTGAAAAGAAGGAGCGGACTGGTTGAGGGCAAAGGCGGTAGGGAGGCTGAGGTGGCGGTTGGTGACGGGTCAGAGTCAGCCAGGAGTTGCCCCACGGGAGTGCAGAGAAGGGTGGGGAGGCATTGAGATTGAGACAGGAGTGCGGCCAGGATTCCTCAGTCGTGGGTGTTTACTGAGTGCGTGAGAGCAAAACTTCTTATTAAAGCTTCATTTCTTAAGCTTAAAACTGCCAAATACGTTTAATGCATTTCTTCCTCACAGCAACCCCTGGGAGGTAGGACATAATTGACCCATTTTACAGGTGAGGAAATTGAGATTTTTTTTTTTTTTTTGAGTTGGAGTCTCACTTGGTCTCCCAGACTGGAGTGCAGTGGCCGCTCCCGGCCACCGCAGCCTCGACCCGCTGGGCTCCGGCGATCCTTCCGCCTCAGCCTTCCGAGTAGCTGGAACTACAGGCGCACGCTACCACGCCCGGCTAATTTTTTGATTTATTGTAGAGATAAGGTCTCGCCTGCCCAGGCGGGTCTCGAACCCACGGGCTCAGGTCATCCACTCACCTCAGCCTCCCAAAGGTGCGGGATGACAGGCTGAGCCACCGAGCGCAGCGGAAATTGAGATTTAGTTACATGAAGTAACTTGCCCCGGTTCAAAACATTTAAAAAAAAAAAAACTCTTGGAAATGCTGGACCCAGGGCTGCCTGTCTGCTTGAACTTTTTCTACAACACTGTGTTTATGTTCCCACCCCCAGTTGCTTTATTGTGATAAAACACATAGCATTTTACCATCTCAACATTTTTCTTTTCCTTAGGTCGGGGTCTCACTCTGTCACCCAATCATGGCTCATCGCATCCTTGACCTCCAGGCTCAGGCGATCCTCCTGCCTCAGCCTCCCAAGTAGCTGGGACCACAGGCATGCACCACCATGCCTGACTCATTTTTTAAGACTTTTCTGTAGAGGCGAGGTCTCGCTATGTTGCCCAGACTGGTCTCAAATTCCTGAGCTCAAGCCGTCCTCTTGCCTTGGCCTCCCAAAGTGTTGGAATTACCGGCATGTGCCACCATGGCTGGCCATCTTAACAGTTTTTAAGTGTACAGTTCTGTGGTATTAAGCACACTCATAACATTGTGCAATTATCACCACCACCCATCTCCACAACTCTTTTCCTCTTGTCAAGCTGTAACTGTTCCCACTAAACAATGACTCCCGTTCTTTCTCCTAGCCCCGGCCACCAGCATCTACCATCTCACAAACCATTGTTTCTTAATCTTTGAGAAACATGGCAGGACGAGGGCGGGCACCGGACCTAGGCAGGGGATTCACAGAGAAAGGCCTGCAACATTCTCTCGTGACCTGTCTGAACGCATGGTGCCATTTTCACCCTGGATCCAGCTGGGACAACAGACACAGCGCTCCAAAGACAGACAGCGGGCTGGATGTCAGGGTGACCATAGAGGCGTCGTCACAGCAGGGATGCTTTCCCCAACATTTCAGCATGAGCTGTGTCAAACATGCAGCAAGGCCAAGAGAATCTTCCCGGGAGAACCCTTGTCCTCACCCGCTGGAGGCCCACGAACCTTTCCCCGCCCCACTTGGCTGGGGGCTTGTCTGTCACGCCTCTGGCCCAACCCTCCCACCTTGGCCGTCTGTGTGAGGGGCAGCTTGCAGACGTCAGCATGCATCTCCCATTGCTGGCTGACTTAGACCAGCATTTGCTCACAGGCTTTTCCTCTAATGGGAAATCAGCAAATGATGAAGTGCATATACTTTTCTTTTTTTTTTTGAGTCGGAGTCCCACTCTGTCGCCCAGACTGGAGTGCAGTGGCCGCTGCCGGCCACCGCAGCCTCGACCTGCTGGGCTCCGGCGATCCTTCCGCCTCAGCCTTCCGAGTAGTCGGAACTACAGGCACGTGCTACCACACCCGGCTGATTTTTGATTTATTGTAGAGATGAGGTCTCGCCAGGTTGCCCAGGTGGGTCTCGAACCCGCGGGGTCAGGCGATCCACTCACCTCAGCCTCCCAAGGCGTGGGATTACAGGCTGAGCCACCGAACCCGGCTTACTTTTCTTATATATTTGCCGAGTTTGGGCAAATACCTATGAGGGGGAAGCCCAAAAAAACAGAATTATCTTGTGGAGGGCGGGTCCTTGCAGGACAGGCTTCCTCGCCAGGTGAGTGTCCTAGGAACCCATCGGCATCTGTGGACCAGCCAGCGTGGTTGGGAGAAGCTGCGTTCGGCTTTGGTGACTTTTTTCTAGAGACTTTTTCAACGCATTTGCCCATTTCGTGATGGAGGGTTTACAACCTGCCCACCCTGGCTTGAGGGTTCAGCAGTTTTTGACCCAAAACATCATGACCCCATGCCCCCACCCTCCCTGTCCACCTGATCTCCCCCTGAGCGACTCCGCTTTGTTTCCCTGGATGAAAAAAAGTCCTCTAAGGGAAATGTTTTGCCAGTGAGGAAGAGGAGAAACAAAAAACAGCAGAAGGACCAAAAAGCATCAGAATGGACGAGTTCTAAAACTGTTTTGAGCAGCAGGGAAAGCATCTCGGTAGGTGTATTGCATCCAGCAGTGAGTGCTTTGAAGGTGACTGAAGCTTAAACATGAGAGAATCGATACACAATTTTTATTAAATGAATTCTGGTTTTCTGGAGGTCTCCTTGTCTACCTGTGTCACCCCAGCCCCTACTGAGAGATACGGCGCCATCACCCCAGAAAACTCCTTCCTCCCTTTCTCCCTCGGTTCCTGCCCACACCCAGTGACCGCCATTTGTCTGGGTTTCCACCACAGGGGCATTTGCCGGTGCTGGAGCCGCACATAGACGGGACCCACGGGGAAGGCACTCCTGGGGGGCCTCTCCTGCCTGGCGTGACCCTGCTGACATTCAGCCACGTGTCCTCTGTTCTCTTCTGTTGCTGAGTAACAATCCCTTCTCACAGACACCCCACGGTTTGTGCATCCATTCTTCCATGGATGGATGCCTGGATGGTGTCCACTTAGGGACTCTCATAAATGAAGCAGCTCCGTCCATGCTCAGGCCACCTGGCACACCTTTTAGAGGAAAAAAGGGCACCATCAAAAGTCATAGGATGGGTGTGGTGGTTCACGCCTGTAATCCAGCACTCGGGAGACCAAGGCGGGAGGATCACTTGAGGCCAGAGTTCGAGCCAGCCTGGGCAACATAGCGAGACCCCATCTCTACAAAAAATAAAAATATTAGCCAGGCATGGCGGCACACAACTGTACTCCCAGCTACTCGGGAGGCTGAAGCAGGAGTGGCTGAGTCCAGGAGGTCAAGGCTGCAGTGAGCCATGATTGCGGCACTGCACTCCAGCCTGGTCGACAGAGCGAGACACCAACTCAAAAAATAAAGAAGTCAGGCCACCATCCCGGGGAATGTTGGGCCCACCCAGCATGACGATTCTCCCGGTGGCGTGGAGCACCCTCAGGGCCTGGCTTCCCCAACCAAGGGAGGAACCTGCCAGTCCCACTCCCTTCCTCTTCCCCATCTATGCGTTCAGAGGGAACACGCAAGCTTTCTGCCACCTGGCTTTCCCCAGGCTGGGGTCAGGCCGCTGCTCCACCCCGACACGTAGCCTCAGCCCCCATGAATGTTTGCTCTGGGTCCTCTCCTTCCCTCATGCTGGCGTCTGGAATATCGGATTTCCAGGTTTCCTTCGGCTGCCTGTGAGATTCCCAGCTCTCCCACCCGTAAGAGAATCGGGGTGTTTCCGAGATTGAACGCGCCTTAGACATCACCCACTTCAGCTCAGGCCTTCTATTGTGCAGGATTTATTTTAAGGGCAGACACATCTCAACAAAATGAGAACTTCGTCATACTCCAAAACGTAAAAGTGGGAACCTTTAAAAGGTCACACTACAAGTGAGTATGAAGCCTGTTGGGCGTGTCCAGCGGCTGGACGCATGCTGGCTCCACCGCCCAGAGCTCCCGCCACCAGCCATGCCCCACCTACATGCCAGTTGAACTGCATTTGACCTTCAGATACCCACAGACTCGTAAACAGTGTAAGAAGATACAGCCCCGGCATGTCTGCTCTGAGGGGAGCCAGATAAGGACCTCAGAGAGGGAGGTGGCCACATCACCCAAACAGAGCCTGTGGGTCACCAGGCCCAGCTCCCAGCACAGCTGTCTTCTGCTCTGTTATCAGAGCGATCGTGCTCTTGGCTCCAGAGACCCAGGAAAAGGAGTGAGGAAGGGGTCAAAGTCAACCATGCTCCAGAGCAAGACCTGGGAAGGTAGCGTCTGAGGAAGACACTCAGAGCTGACACTGGTGTTTTGCTGCACAATTGTCAGAGACCTGAGAACAGACACCTCCACGACCTGAAAAACGAAACAGAGTAAAATGCAACATAGAAATCACCTGAGTTACAAGAGACCAGGAATTCCGCACTTCTGATTTTGTTTTTGTTTTTGCTTTTAATTTGTAGAGATGGGGTCTCGCTATGTTGCCCAAGCTGGTGTTGAACTCCCAGCCTCAAGCAGTCCTCCTGCCACGGCCTCTCAAAGTGCTGGGATGACAGGCGCAAGCCACCACGCCCAGCCTGTATCTCTACCTAAAAAGGGCCGGAGTTGAATCCCTAACGTAGATGTAGAATTGGTCCTTGCGTCAGGAGACCTGAGTGAGGACCTGTGAGGAGTGTGTTGGACACATACGAAGAAAGAGTAGCAGACGTCCAAAAAGGGCCGGGCGCAGTGGCTCGCACCTGTCATCCCAACACTTTGAGAGGCTGATGCAGGAGGATTGCTTGAGGCCAGGAGTTCAAGACCAGCCTGGAAAACATAGCAAGACCCCCTCGCCTCTACCAAAATAAAAACACTTACACTTTTTTTAAAAATCCAAAAAGAAGATGGAGGTGCAAAAAGCCAGCCTCAGGAGAGGCAAAATACATGACACTGTGGCGACACATGGGCGGCTCTGTCATAGGACTCTGGAGGACCAAACACAAAGCAGAACGTGGGAGGGTCAGCACAGGGGTGCGGGGATGCTGGGGCCACTTCAGGAAGGTCCTGACTATCAAATCCTGGAAGCATCGGGGTCAGAGGAGGCCAAAGTGGGCAGTGGGGGACTGGCAACGTCATCATGCCAGGAGAGCTCCGCAGCAGGTCCGAGACTGCTGTCCCTGGGAGGCGGCCCCCAAGGTGGGCTCTTGCCCGGCCCCCCGGAGGTTGGCTTGGGCAGGGCTCCTGCCATCCCCAGAAGCTGTGGGAGGAGCCATGTGTCTCAAGCGGCTTGAGAGTCATCACAGGAGTGACGAAAACAAACCAATAAACAAGCCACACGGGGCCTTCTGACGGGACATCCAAAATCAGCGCATTCTGGGCGTGAGCTATGTTGACCACAAAAAAATAATCAAGACTCAGTTTCCCTCTCTGTTCAGGGTTGAATTGTGAATTCTGAAAGGATGCACTGAAGTCCTCACCCCAGCACTTGTGAACGTGGAATTGAATGGAAACAGAGTCCTTGCAGGCGTCATGCGAGGGACACGAGACCACACCAGCTTGGGCTGGGCCCTCGGCCAGCAACAGTGTCCTCGTAGGAAGGGGGACTGTGGACACTGGGAGAAGGCCGCGTGAGGACAGAGGCAGGGCCTGGAGGGATGCACCCTTAAGCCGTGGAACACCAAGGAGAGGAGGGAAGGACAGGGAAGACCCGCCCAAGCCTCCAGAGACAGCAGCACCGCCCACCCAGCTGTGGTCACTGGCCTCCAGAACCAGAAGAGAATGAGTTCCTATGACGTTAAGCCACCCTGATTCCAGCACTTTGAACTGTAGGAGGCCAAGGCGGGAGGATTGCTTGAGCCCAGGAGTTCAGGTCCAGCCTGGGCAATGCAGAGAGACCTCGTCTCTACAAAAAAAACCAAAAATTAGCCAGGCGTGGTGGTGCCTACCTGTAGTCCCAGCTTCTCGGGTGGCTGAGACAGGAAGATCACCCAAACCCAGGAGGTTGAGGCTGCGGTGGCCATGAGTGTGCCACTGCACTCCAGCCTGGGCAACAGAGTGAGACCCCGACTCATTTAAAAAAAAAAAAAAAGCCGGG
>NW_007251146.1:80757-84038 GCF_000164805.1 Carlito syrichta | reverse complement strand
GCCACTGCACTCCAGTCTGGGCGACAGTGAGACTCCAACTCAAAAAAAAAAAAAGATCAATGACAGACTTTAGAACAGAGCAGACTTTTAAATTACACACAGGCCTAGAAGTACCACAAAGCACGTGGCGGAGTCCTGACCTTTAAGCTGGAGAAGTGGACCAGGGGGCAGGAGGATGGGCAAGTGGCCAACCAGGACACAGTGCCAGGAAGCCATTCCTCACCGTGCGCACAGCTTTCCAGCAGCACCCAGACATGCTCGGGACTTCCAGGGGTATCTCAAAGTCCCCGTCCCTCCGGCTGAAAGATTAGGAAGTTGTGTATCCAAGTCCATGAACTCATACTCCCAAAGCTTCACCGGGGCCGAGCTAGGCCCTAGCTCCTGTCCTCTCCTCACCCACATCCCGCAAGGCCCAGTGGGCCTGTGATCCTCCCCCCCCCCCCCAGAGTGCTTTGTGCATTTTTTTTTTTTTTGAGTCCGGGTCTCACTCTGTTGCCCAGGCTGGAGTACAGCGGCACAATCACAACTCACCACAGCTTTGACCTTCTGGGTTCAGGCGATCCTTCTGCCTCAGCCTCCTGAGTAGCTGGGACTACAGGTGTGTGCCACCACGTTCAGTTAATTTTGTTTTTTTCTTTCTTTTTTTTTGTAGAAACAAGGTCTTGCTATGTTGCCCAGGCTGGTCTCCAACTCCTGGGCTCAAGTGATCCTCCCACCTCAACCTCCCAAAGTGCTGGGATTATACTGCGCCCGGCCTAGGCGTGTCTTTTCTTTCTTGATTGATACATGATAATTGTACATATTTGTGGGGTGCACGCGATATTCTGACGCAAGCGTGCAGTGTGTCAGGCCCAAGTCAGGGTTATTGGGTCATTTGTCTCCTCGAAATTGTCATTCCACGTGTCGGGAACAGATCTTCTAGCTACTTTGAAATACACAATCAGTTATTGCTAACTACGGTCCCCTACCCTGCCATGGAATGCATTTTTTCCATCTGTGTATCTGTCCCCACTAACTAACCTCTTTCATTTCTTCCCTCTCCGCCCACCCTGCCCCTGTACCTCCCACCTGTCTGAAATCTGACCCTCACACGCCAGGCTGCCCCACGCCTGCCTCCCCGCCTGTGACCCCGTCACAGCTGGGACACAGCCCCGTGTGGTCGGCAGGCACTGGCACGCAGAGCCTACACCCAGCTGCCGGGCCAGCCACGGAGGGACCACAGAGCTGTGGCCAAGCCTTCCAGCTAAGCTGGGTCACCGCCTGTTCCCTGGGAACGGAGACTTCATGGGGAACTGAGAAACGGCCACCGACCAGCTGGAGTTGGGGAGCCTAGTGCACAGGGACAGCCCAGGGACAAGGTCAAGTCCACGCTCAGACTGGGAGCAGAGGCTCACGCCTGTCATCCCAGCACTTTGGGAGGCCAGGGCAGGAAGATCACTTGAGCCCAGGAGTTCAACACCAGCCTGGGCAGCATAGCAAGACCCCACCTCTGTAAGGTGAGGGTGGGTCTTTCTAGTCAGGAGCAGAGTTTTCGGGGGAATGCTTGAGACCCACACAGTCTCCACCTCCCTGCTGCCTCCCTGCCTCCATGGGGTCCGATTCATTATGGCCTCCACTCTCCAGTGACCCCACCCCGACCTCCTGCCTGGAAGAGCCCATACCCACCAATCCACAGGAACCTTCTGAGTGTCGAGTAGCAGGACAGGTGGCCCCCGGCCCTCTGGAGAGGGGTCCCCAGGCCACACTGGAAACTAAACACCTAGCCCAGCCTGCAATCCATCAGCCGCGTCACCCGGCCATGAATGGAATGAAATCACGTCCTTTGCAACAACATTGAGTGAAACTGGAGGCCATTCTTCCAGATTCACTAACTCACAAGCAGAAAATCAAACACCACGTGTTCTCGCCAGTGGGAGCTCAGCCCTGGGTACTACAGGGTATAAAGATGGAATCGACACGGGGGCACTTCAAAGCGGGGAGGCTGCGATGAAAACCGACCTGCTGGTCACTCTTTGGGTGATGGACTCACTAGAAGCTTGAATCTCACTAGTACACAATACACCACGTCACAAACACACATACCCCTGAACCTAATAAAAATAAAATAAAAGACCAGACGCAATGGCTCAGGCCCATAACCCCAGCACTTTGGGAGGTCAAGGCAGGAAATCACTTGGGCCCAGGAGTTCCAGACCAGCCTGGGCAACATAGCGGGACCTCGTCTCTACAAAAAATTTTAAAAACTTGTCGGGCGTGGTGGCATGCACCTGTAGTCCCAGCTATCCGTGAGGCTGAGGAAGGAGGATCCCCTGAGCCCAAGAGGTCGAAACTATAGTGAGTCACGATCGTGCCACTGCACTCCAGCCTGGGTGACAGAGACCCAGACTCAAACAATTGAAAAATAAAAATAAAAGTCTCCTGAGGTTGCCGTGCTCTAAGATTTATGACCCTAGCTTATGTAACTACCGGGGGCTGTTTCCTCATTCCCCAGACTCGCTAAGGACTCCAGGCTCTTCCACTTCTGGAAGGCAGAAGTGGTTCCCCACGCAAGGTGCCAGAGACATGGCGAGTTCCCGGAGCTCAGGAACACCCCTGGAAGCTGAAGTTCCTCCGGTCACGTCCAGAGCCTGATGCCCGTATGCCTTCTTACTATCCACCTCCTTCTCCTAAAGATAAAATATTTGTAATTCCCTTACTTGAGGTGTCACTTCATGACGAATTCTCAGAACGACATTCACTCCCATTTTTTCCAAGAAATCGTTTGGACTCCAAAGTCCGATACATAATGATTCTTGCCCCTGTCACTGCGTCGCTCTGAGAGCTTGGATAGAAACTGAACTGACCTCAAAAGACAGGAGCCCATTCTGAAAATAATGTTTACTGGCCGGGCGCGGTAAACGTCTGTAATCCCAGCACTTTGGGAGACCAAGGTGGGAGAATTGCTTGAGGCCAGGAGTCTGAGACCCGCCTGGGCAACATAATGAGACCTCATCTCTAAAAAAAAAAATTAAAAATTAGCTGGGTGTGGTAGCACATGCCTATAGTCCCAACTACTTGGAGGCTGAGGCGGGATAATTGCTTGAACCCAGGAGGTTGAGGCTGTCATGACCCATGATCGTGCCCCTGCACGAGAAAGGAAGGAAGGAAGGAATTTTTACTGCCTACCTGTTAATGTCACGAGTTTTTTAATCTGTTTTTGGTTTTTTTTTCCTTTTTTTTTTTTTTTTTTTTTGAGTTGGAGTCTCACTCGGTTGCCCAGACTGGAGTGCAGTGGCCGCTCC
>NW_007251146.1:74830-80564 GCF_000164805.1 Carlito syrichta | reverse complement strand
CAATCCACTCACCTCAGCCTCCCAAAGGCACGGGATTACAGGCTGAGCCACCGAGCCCGGCTTTTTTCCTTTTTTTAACAAAAAGGGTCTGGCTCTGTCGGCCAGGCTAGAGAGCTGTGTTGTGATCATAGCACACTGCAGCCGCCAACTCCTGGCCTCAAGAGACTCTCCCCGCTTAGCCTCCCAAAGTGCTGGTATTACAGACATGAGCCACCATGGCTGACTTTAACCTGCTTGCAACGATGACCTTCGATATCATCTTTAAAGTTGAGAGTTCCACCAGTGTTTGATTGCAGTTGATCTTCCCAATTCCAAGGTGGGGTTTATGGCCCCCAAGTTGTTAAAAGAGCCAACTGGGGTTCAGGAAGCCCATGTGACCCATCCCTGGACCGTGACCCAGAACCTTCATGAACATATCTCCCAGTCCGGCCAGGTGTGTCCTCGGGTCTAGATCCCGGGTCTGGAGTGAGACCCAGGTCCAAGCCACTCCCGCCAGGTCTGCCTGACACGCTGGCCTGTCTCACTCCACAGCCTGGGTCCCCAGCATCCACATGCCACGCCGTGGCTGCAAGCCTCTGCCCCTTGCGGCCCCCTTTTGTATACTCACACAGGACAAGGCTCTCTCCCCGCGAGAGCCCACACAATTGCAAGGTGCAACTGGACCCTCCCAGGCCAGACCAGGAGCAGAGTCCGGGGACACTGGACCCTCCCCAGGTCTCTGGGGGCAGAAAGGGTGAGAGTCATCATGGACTCCCTGGCTGCCCCCACAGCTTTCTAGACCTGCCGCTTCCGCGACGGTGGCCGCTTGTGTTGCTGTGACGTGAGGTTCACACGCCAGCCATGGATGCCGTGACACCTCCTGTCTCCTCGGCAGTGGTAAACTGGTGACGGTTCCAGGATGCTTCCCTGGGGAGTCTTTGGCGCCCGCCTCCCGGCGGCATCATTCCCAGGCATGCGCGACACCACGCCGTGATGAGAGGGGAGTGACCCACAGCACAATCAGCCACGTTTCTGGAGTGCCGGGACCAGGGGCGGGGGCTGGGCCCACTTGGCACCAGCTCAGAGACCCCCATCCGCAGCCCTCACTCCAGGCCTCGTCAGGGACGCCGCGGCAGGACGCTGACTCCCTGAGCCAGGCGGACTCATGCAACCAGGCATCCCCAGGAGGGCCGGTTGCTCAAGTTCACCAGCACCCACAGGTAGGGGTGCCCGGAAGCGCCGGGCTGACCCTGCTCCTCTGCCCAATGGGAGGCCGGATCTGACAGGCCCCAAGACCCCTCTGGCTTCTGAGCCAATGTCTTCACCACGCAGAGGAAGGGTCCGGAAGCCTGAGTTGTTGCCTGGGTCCTGGGAGAGTGACCCTCTCTTCTGAGTGGCGCCGGCACCCGTGAGTACAAGGACCAAGGGCTGTCAACGTCGCAAGGGGCTGTTTGACAGATTGGCTGAACCGCACCCTCGTCCTCCCCTCGAGGCCAAGCGGGCCTCCCCCCGAGCACGCTCCGGCTGAGGGCTGACCTTCTGCTGATGATTTATCAGCGACAGCTCCTCCATGCCAAGAGCTGGGGAATCAAGCAGCCATTTCCATGCCCAGAGTCCCTACCCGTACCCAGACACCCACCCAGCAGCACCTGCCACTGCCGAGAAGGGTCTGGAATGCGGGCCCGGGGTGACTGGGGGACCAGGGTGCCTCCGGGAGGCCTCTGGATGGCACTGGGGCCCTTGACCCACCAATGGTGCCTGGGATCGACTGGTCTCAAGGACGCAGGCCCCGCTGCAATCTGACTCACCGGACCAGCACGGGAAGCCAGAAAGCTGGCACATTGGTCGACACCAAAAGTCTGTGCGTCACGGACCAGGACACACCTGCCGGCATCACCTGCGCAGTCTCTCCCATTGATGGGTCTGCGCAGGAAGTCGGGCCGTAAACTGACGGCTTATTGGCAGGCTCAGCTTGGACAGTGGATCTGCACTAAGCAGCCACTCCACAGCCTCCGCTGAGGCATCCTGGCCTCCACCCTGTGACGGATGGTCGTTTGTGGCCTGTGGGCCTGGGGAACGGCTGGTGCTTTGGGAGGCCAAGGCGAGAGGACCGCTTGAGGCCAAGAGTTGGAGGCTGCCGTGAGCTATGCTCACACCACAGCGTTTCAGCCTGGGCCCAGAGCTGGGCCCTGCCTCTAAAAAACAGACAGCTTACACTGATGAAGTTTATGTCAATAAAAGTCCGAGCATAGCCTGGGGGACCACTGAGTCCCCCCTCCGAGGAAGCCTTCCTTCTGCCTCTTCAATGCCCTCTGGGATCCTGCTGGCCATGCGGGCGTGGAAACCCCTTGTGGCTTTTGCCTGCCTGTCTCTGCTCTGATCCAGTCACCAGACCACGCTCTGGCACTGGTCAAGGCCGCCCAGGGTCCAACCCCGGCTCGGCCCCTTGCAAGCGATGGGTGTGGGACACCCACCAGGCCTGGAGACGACAGCACCCAGCAGAGTCTGGATGCACAGCAGAAAAATTCGCGATTACCAGCGCAGGGGCCAGAGCTGCGCTCTGAGGGCAGGCTGCTATTCCCCTTCCTCCCAGATATGCAGAGAACTCTTCAGTGGACCAGAAGTTCCTGCGGTCTTGCTCCTTGGAGGTACACTGAGGTGCAGGAAGTTGTCCTCCCGCTCAAACACCCAGAGAAAATCCATTGCATCACCCTGTTAAAAGCTTATGTTGCTGCTGGGTATGGTGGCTTGCACCTGTCATCCCAGCACTTTGGGAAGCCAAAGTATGAGGAATGCTTGAGGCCAAGAGTTGGAGGCTACAGTGAGCTATGATCACACCACTCACTGCGCTCCAGCCTGGGCCACAGGGCCAGACCCTGTCTCTAAAAAACACAAACAAACCAAAAGCTTACGTTGACAAAGACTCACGACGTTGAAACCTCCCTCTTCTGCCTTCCAGTCAGCCCACAGCCAGTCTGCTCCCTGACCTCTCGGCCCCTCACAGCCTGTACAGGGCTCGGAGCTGCACCCACTGAGGCCGCCCTCCCAGGCGAGCAGCCTCCCTTTAGCATTCCTGGTGCCTCACCAGCTTGCTTTGGGCTCCAACTACCCGCCACTGACCCCACTTCTGGTGAGTGAGTGTGTAGAGTTCTCCTTGGGAAAATTATGAGCACACCCATCCCAGTGCCCAGAGGTGCTCACCGCAAGGACCTGGAGCAGATAACACGCGAGCTGAAGTACAGAGCGCCACTTCCCCCAAGGAGGGGGCTGGAACTGTCTTCCTTCGATCTCCTTCCTGATGGCTCTAATGCAGATACGATGGCTGGAGCCTGTGCAGCCATATGGGGCCATGAGATCGTGTGCTCCGAGCAACAGAGTGGCAAAGCCAGAGAAGCCAGAGGCACTGAGGGCCATGCTGCATCAGCCACAAGCTGCTGCCTATGCCTAGGTGTGTTATTTCTTAATTTGTGGAAGAGAAATAATCGGTCTAGAGAAAGAACTGTTGCTCTCCTTTTTTATTTTCTTATTTTTTTGAGTCGGGTCTCACTCTGTTGCCCAGGCTAGAGTGCAGTGGTATGATCACGGCTCGCCACAGCCTCGACTTCCCGGGCTCAGGCGATCCCCCTGCCTCAGCTTCCAGAATAGCCGGGACTTCAGGCATGTCCCACCACACCCAGCTAATTTTTAAAATCTTTTTGTAGAAAAGAGGTCTCACTATGTTGCCCAGACTGGTCTCGAACCCCTGTGCTCCAACAATCCTCCCACCTCAGCCTCCCAGAGCTCTGGGATTACAGGTATGAGCCTCCAACCCGGCCTCTCCTCACAAACACATTAAATACAAAGGCAGGAAGTCACGTCCAATGGGGAACCTAGCAGACATGCCTGCACCAAGCAAACAGGGCTAATGCCAACAGCTTGCACCAATTCCCGTCGTGACCCCCCCCCAAGACCCAGTGAGACTACCCCAGCATCACCTCTGCCATTCTCCGGCCCAAACGCCCCCCTGGGATCCCATTGTGAGGAAACATCAAATCCAAGCTGAGGGGCCTTGGTGACATGACTGGTCTGAGACATTCGGATGCACCAAGGTTGCGAACGCTGAGGAAAGACCGAGGACTGTCCAGGCTGCAGCGGTGGCGGGGGAGGTGCGGCGTGGGGTCAGTGCGTAATCCTGGACGGGCCGTGCCCTGGCAGGACAGGATAGCAGCACCGGGCTCCAATCCATGGGGAGCCCAAGTGGGGTCTTGGGGAAGGGAGCTCAAGAGAGTTCCTTGACATAGTCTGGCCGGCACGGCGGCTCACGCCTGTCGTCCCAGCACTTTGGGAGGCTGAGGCGGGAAGACTGCTTGAGTCCAGGAGTTCAAGCCCAGCCTGGGCAACATAGCGAGAACTCACCTCTTAAATATAAAAATAGAGCCGGGCTCGGTGGCTCAGCCTGTAATCCCGTGCTTTGGGAGGCTGAGGTGAGTGGATTGCCTGAGTCCGTGGGTTCGAGACCTGCCTGGGCAACTTGGTGAGACTTCATCTCTACAATTAATAAAAAAAAGTAGCCGGGCGTGGTAGCGCGCACCTGTCGTTCCAGCTACTCGGAAGGCTGAGGCGGAAGGATCGCCGGAGCCCGGCAGGTCGAGGCTGCGGTGGCCGGGAGCGGCCACTGCACTCCAGTCTGGGCGACAGATGAGACTCCAACTCAAAAAAAAAAAAAAGAAAAGAAAAATAAACACAAAAGACTGAAAATGAAAACAAAAAATTTTGAAAAATAGTCCCACAGTGCCTCTGTCAGACTGAAATGGTTTTGAAACAAACAGGAGCAATAATGTAAAAGAGAAAAGAAGCAGGCTTGACAGAAAGAGATCAGGTAGACTCAGGAGTCAGCCCACCGGGTGGGTCTCAGCACCCCGAGGGTCCTCACCAGACGCTGGCCGTGGGTCAGTGAAGCCCCAGGGACAGAAGCGCATGTTCCAAGGCCCTGGACAGCCAGCACCCACATCCCACCCGCAAGGCAGCCTTGGGGCGCTGGTCCCTTTCCTCGGGGTGCATGGCTACAGGAAAAGGGGTTCGAGGAGATAGAGTTAAGAGACAGCTCAACTTTTCAGATTCTAATTCAGTCCACCAACTTCTGGACGGAAGGCATTCACGGGAATATCAGAGAAACACGGCCACAGTCTGGAGACCTATGACGGAGAGGAGCCATTGTCACACTGTCTATGTGGAATCATGCAGGTGTGCGGTCGGAGTCCTCATCCTAAGCAGATACACACACACGCATGAATGAAGCAAGGGGAAGTCTGGAATGTACTTAAAAACACCAGCTCCGACACCACAAATGCTCGTCAGCAGATAAATAGATAAACACAATGTGGCATATTCCTATAGTGGAATACTACTCAGTCTTGAAAGGGAAATTCTGATACATGCTGTGATGGGGATGAGCCTTGAAAACATCCTGCTCGGTGAAACAGGCTGGACGCAGAAGGAGAAATGTTACGATTCCATTATCCGAAGTCTCCAGAGTAGCCATTCATAGAGACAGAAAGTGACACGGAGGGTGGCAGGGGCTGGGGGGAAAGACGGAAGGGTCCTCGAGGCAATGGTTATGGTTCCACATTGTGTGATCGCACTTAATGACACTGAACTATACACTTAAAAGCAGTCAAAATGGTAAGATTTGGGCTATGTTTATTTTACTACAAACATTTTTAAAAGCCGGGCTTGGTGGCTCAGCCTGTAATCCCGCGCCTTTGGGAGGCTGAGG
>NW_007251146.1:68157-74771 GCF_000164805.1 Carlito syrichta | reverse complement strand
GGAAGGATCGCCGGAGCCCAGCGGGTTGAGGCTGCGGTGGCCGGGAGCGGCCACCGCACTGCACTCCAGTCTGGGTAACAGTGAGACTCCAACTCAAAAAAAAAATTTTTTTTTTAAATACAGAGCAGTGGGGCATATGCTGAAAACTGTTGGAACTGGGTGATGCAGCAGGTAAGGGATTGGCCACTGGTCACTGCACACTGGTGCATGCTGGAAGCTGTCCCTGCTAAAACACATCCTTAAAGATGTAAGAATATTTTTTTAAAATGTTCAGGTGCAGTGGCTCATGCCTGTAATACCAGCACTTTAGAAGACCGAGGTGGGAGGATTGCTTGAGCCCAGGAGTTTGAGACCAACCTGGGCAACATGGCGAGACCTCATCCCTACAATTAATCAAAAAATTAGCCGGGCATGGTGATGGCCTCTGTCATCCCAGCTATTTGGGAGACTGAGGCGAGAGGATCACCGGAGCCCAGCAGGTGGAGGCTGTGCTGAGCCATGATCGTGCTCCAGCCTGGGCCACGGAGTGAGAACCTGAGCAAAATAAAAAAAAAGAAGAAGAAAACAGCAACCCAAATACCTAGGGCTGTGAAGACACGTGTACCACCACAGCAGTGTGGAAAACCATCCATGAGATCATACTGGGTAAAAGCCGGTGATCGGATTTCAACTCTGTGCAAAAACGCGCATTTAGGAAGAAAAGTCGGGCAGGAAAGACATCAGAATTTCAATAGCTATAGTGTTGGGATGATGGGGCAACCTTGTTTCTCAGGGCTCCTTGTGTGGTTTCAGGAGTCGGTGACACACGCCCCGAGGAGGGAGGTCTGGGGTCCGGCCTTCAGCCTCTGCGGTCCCCACCTCCATCCTTCAGGCCAGGCTTGCTCAGGCCCGTGGTGGCTGGCTCCCGGTAAGCTGGGCCAGACGCGTCCTCCGAGGCCCCGGCAGCGCACAGGCCGTGGAGGGCGCTTCCTGCCCCTCTGCCTTGGCTGCACAGCCTGGGGCTTGTGGTTGCCTGGGCCCAATCTGGGCTCCGCGTTGCTCAACCCGCCATGTCTTTCCTGTTCCCTTTTTCCCAGGCCAGCGCAGCTCCTGCCAGTGGGGTCCCCGGCCCTGCGGGCTCACCGCAGGGGAGCGCGGCCTCTGCAGCCCCCCTCCCACAGCGGCCCCCACGGCGCCCCCAAGCTGTTTCCACGTCTCTGATTGCTCTTCCCTCCCCGGGTTGCTAAACAGTTCGTGAAGAAACCCTTTCTTTTGCTTTTTTATTTTGAGGAAGGTGCCCGGGCTGACTGTCTGGGAATATGCCATGACAGTCCCGGGACAAGCCCCCCCCGTGCACCCCAAGGACAGACAGAAGCCCCCGCCTCCATGGTCCAAGCAATGGTGCTGGGTGCGTCTAGAGGCTTCAAGGTCATAACAGAGGCTCACATTCATGGAGCTGTCGAAGGACCAGAGGGCAACCACTGGCCCATCCCTCCCTCCCGGCAGCCCTCCCCAGCGACCCAGGTGTGCCCACACAGAACGGGAGGGGCAGGGAGGCGACCGAGTCGGCAGGCACAGGGCAGACAGCTAGGACGACCCATGGCACAGGTCCACCAGGTGCTCAAGACCTGCAAGGCTCCACGGGCATGGGGGTGGCTTGGGGAAGGGAAGGCTCGCGCTGGAGATCATCACTTTGAGAAGGACGTTTCAAGGATTGGAGAAAATCAAACACCTGCTTGGGGGGATCCCTTGGGGGGAGGGAGGGGCCAGCCTGATGGGTCCACGTGGCTCACTGTATTACGCACTGTACAATTCTGTGTCTGAAATATTGTATAATAATTTTAAAGCAAAAAATTGACCAGATGCAGTGGCTCACACCTGTAATTCCAGCACTTTGGGAGGCCGAGGTGGGAGGATCGCTTGAACCCAGGAGTTTGAGACCAGCCTAAGCAACATTGCAAAGGCTTGTCTCTACAAAAAAATTAACCAGACGTGGTGGTGCACATATGTAGTCCCGCTACTTGGGAGGCTGAGGTGGAAGGATCACCTGAGCCCAGCAGGTTGACGCTGCAGTGGTTATGATTATGCCACTGTGCTCCAGCCTGGGTGACAGTGAGACGGACTCAGAGAAAAAGAAAAAAGAAAAATAATAATGTTAATAAAGCAAAAAGTAGCCATCCAGTCCTCTTCCCTAGCACAGGAAATGCCATGAGCAAGACATGGTTATGGTCTCGGCAGCGAGGACGCTGGCCACCACTTTATCCCAACACAGCCTTGGGATTAAAGCACTCAACAGCCGACCCAAGAGCAAAGCGGGCATCCCTTATGCGTCACCATGGAATTGCGGCTTTTCGAAGGCCCCACTGCAGCGCCTCGGCCTCCAGGGCCAGCTGGCCCAGTCCCTGTGGCCAGCCCTAAGCAGGCACCACTGAGGTCCATCCTCTGCGCCTCATGAGAACCGAGGGGGCCGTCACCAGTGTTCATGCAGCCCTGACCAGGAAGCCTGCGTGTTTCTCAAGCCTGAGGAGAGAGGACGTCAGGCCGCGCAGACATCTGCACGCTGTTCTGACCCGAGTCCGACCAGGATCCACATGACATGAACACCCAGAAGTTTTGTTCTCTGGACACCGTGAAAGTGCCTCGTTCACTCCCCGCAGGAACAGCCCAGCCGCCGCCCCATCCCGCATCCCCAAGAACAGAAGCCGGGTGGCTGCTCAGAGCAGGAGCCAGCATGCAGTGGGCCTGGACTTGGGGTCCCAGGGTGTATGTGCGTGTGAGTGGGGGGCTGGGTGAGGCGGGCTGGACTCCAAGTTGTCGTCTTACAGAACAGAGGCTGTACATTACCTGTCACAGGCCCCCTCTCCAGCTGTGCCCCCTCTCCAGCTGTGCTTTCAACCTGCAACGTGGGGGTGGACTTGGTCAGCGAGTCCGAGGTCCCCAGGGGGCCGTGGTGTCCAGGTCAAGCCTGTGAAGTACATCGGGGTCAGGGGTCTTTGGCACCCACTCTGATAAAGACAGGAACAGAGACATTTATGGCAGCACATGGCCAGGACATTTCATAGCGGAGCCAGCTTGAGGGGGTGGAGAGTTAAACCTGCCAGTATTCGTGCATGTGTGCATATGTGTGCATGCATGTGTGTATGTGTGCTTGTGCATGCATGTTTTTGCTTGTGCATATGCTCCATGCATGTATGTGTGTACATGTGCATGTGTGAGCTTGTGCGTGAGCGTGCATTTGTATGTGTGTGTGTGTATCCACATTTGTGCTTGTGCATGTGCGTTCTGTATATGTGTGTGTGCGTGTGTCTGCCTGTGTAAGTGCATGTGTGTATATGTTCGTGTGTGAGATTGTGCAGGTGTGTGTGCAAGTATGTGCACGTGTATGCCCACGTTCTGTGTGTGAATGTGGGAAGCTGAGACTCCGTGAAGCCTTGTTCTTCCCGGGGAGTCAGTGGTGATGCCTGGCATGCCCCCGAGGAGAGCGTTTCCATGTCTGC
Organism: Carlito syrichta; assembly: GCF_000164805.1. Classification (NCBI taxonomy): domain Eukaryota; kingdom Metazoa; phylum Chordata; class Mammalia; order Primates; family Tarsiidae; genus Carlito; species Carlito syrichta. The sequence goes on along the minus strand of NW_007251146.1, from coordinate 71,295 downwards.
TGCAAAGCTGAACACCATGGGTAGAGGCCCCTCAGCCCCCATGGCCTCCAGCCCCCTTTCCTTTTTTTTTTTTTGAGTTGGAGTCTCACTCTGTCGCCCAGGCTGGAGTGCAGTGGCATGCTCACAGTCACTGCAGCCTCAACCTGCTGGGTTCAGGTGATCCTTCCACCTCAGTCTCCCAAGTAGCTGGAACTATAGGCACATGCTACCATGTCCAGCTTGGTTATTTATTTATTTATTTTAGAGACAAGGTCTCACCAGGTTGCCCAGGCAGGTCTCGAACCCACGGGCTCAGGCAATCCACTCACCTCAGCCTCCCAAAGCGCTGGGATTACAGGCTGAGCCACCGAGCCCAGCTCAGCCCCCTTTCTGAGGTTGGCAGTCCCGCACGCCTGCCCCTCCCCGGTGCAGGTGGAGGTGCCCTGAGCGCGTACGTGCTGCCCCTACTTGACCGTCATGAGAGGCGTTGCAGGCCGGGTCCTCCACACGCCCTTCCCACGGCCTGGACGCTCCCGGGACCTTCCCTGAGGACACAGGCACAGCCGCTGCATCCAGGTCAGCTGCAGGATGCGATTCCAGGGTGTGGCCACCCACAGCCCTGTGTCCTTCTGCGCCCCCTTGACACACATGCTGGATCCAGCCTCTGTGCTGGACCTCCTCCCCAGAGTGGCCAAACTGTTCACTCTCCTGTCACCCAAAAAGAGGCAGGCCGAGAGCGCTGCCGTGGCCAGCGACGGAGAACAGGAAGGAGCCTAGACCCAAGCAGGAGCCGGGTTGGGGCGTGGGGCGTGTGGTCAAGCCGCCTTCTGCGTGCTCAGAGCCTGGGAGGGGCAGGGCCACAGACAGCTCCGTCCCTCCAGGCTCCAGCCTGGAAGGACTCGAGGGCGCCTCCCTGCTCCTCGAGCTTCCAGAGAATTCGCTAAGATTTGTTTTTGAAGTCTGTTTCAGCCTGAGATGCTTGGTGCCTCAAAGGTCCATGAAAGAGACCCCGGGGCCTTGGGGTGCCACTGCACTCACTTCTGGGAAAGGCTTCTTAACTTTCACTGGATTCTCTAGATGCTAAAAGTCCTGGGGCCTGGGTGCTAAGTCAAGGCTCTTCCTATAATGAATGTGTTATGAATGACTTAAAAAAAAAAACAAAAAAAAAAACTCTGACTTAACTGGCTTGTGAAAAACAGGAGAAGAAAAAAGAATCTATTGGCTCATGTAAGCAAAAATGTCCAGGGGCATCAGGGCTCAGGTAAAGCTGGATCCAGCAGTTCCAACCATGCCAGAAAGCCTGGGTCACTCTCTCCACAGCTGGGCTCCCCTTTCCTCTGGGAGTCTTATCAGGGAGCTCCTCTCCCAAGATCCCCACAGGGTCAGCCTCAAACTCTCAAAGCTCCACACGCAGCAGAAAGAAACCCCTTCCCCTCCCTCTGACCAAAGTCCTGGCATCCAGGAGACTGATGTGGCTCACGTGCCCACCCATGAACAAATCCCTCCAGAACAGAATAAGGGTGCTCAGTGGGCTCAGCTCAGGCCCCTGGCCGGGTGGATGATAGCCACCTGCACCCAGGTGGCTGAGCGGAGACGCGTGACTCCCTGCCGGAATCCAAGTGATGACACTGTGTGGAGTGGGACACGGCCACGAACATCCTGTGGGTTCTGGAAGCAGGAAGCTCCTTGAACATGTCCAAGTTCAGGCACTCTGGTGGTTTACTGTGACAGTCCAGGCAAGGCCCAGTGATCCAGTCTGAGGGGAGAAGCCTCGTCTGCTGTAGGCTGGATTGTGGAACCCCCCCCCAAAAAAGTATGTTGCCATCGCTGGCGTCCTCGTCCTGTGGGAACGACCTCATTTGGAAATAGGGACTTCGAGGAGGCCATCAAGTTCAGATGAGGTTGTGCCGGAGTGGAGTGACAGCTGTCCTAAGAGGGAAATTAGACAGACACGGGGGTGATGCGGCCACAGCTAGGTAACACCAAGAGGCTGCAGGAGGCGGAAGCTCCCCCCTCGAGCCTGCAGAGACCGGGGCCCTGCCGTCACCCCGTCGTGTCAGCCTCTACCTCCAGAACCGGGAATGCATCTCTGTGGCTTCCAGGCCCCCACCGTGGGGCCGTTGGTCACGGCAGCCCCAGGACACTCACACACCTCCTGCCCTGGCTCTGCTCTACCCCGGCGGGGCATCCCGACATCCCAACGTGGGTGTGAGGTCTCTCCGGCCCATCTCCCGTGCCACCCGGAGCGCCCGCTCTTCCACACCCACGAGGATCCCATTCGGGGTTTTCCAAAAGGGCCACGAGGAGGTTTGAGGAAGTCGTGGCCCTAATGGCTGGGAAAGTCCTCCAGGCGGCCTCGTGACCACTGCCCAGGTGACCCAAGAGCGTCTGAAGAGGCGCCCTCCGCCGCACTCCCCGGGAGGCTCCTGATCAGAGGGAAAACCCCACGCCCCTTCCAGCCAGCACGGCCACAGTGGGTGTGGGATGCCTGGGTGGCACCGGGAGCCGCACGGCCACCAGCCAGGAGGCCAGACACAGAACGACTGCCAGAGTCCCCTACTGGTCACACCCTCTGCCCACACGTGGCCACCTCCAGTTGGCAGGCTCTGGTTGGCACATGGACACTGGCCGTTCTCCGAATCCAACAGAAAAGCCAGCTCACAGCCATCCCTGACCGAGCCAGCCTCTGAGCTCAAGTTCTATCTGAGATCTGTGTTGCTCACCAGGTACCGTGACTCAAGGGTCAACACTCAGGCTCTGGCACTGAACAGACTGGGGTTTGAGTCCTGACTCCACCATCTATGTGGCACACCTGGTTTACAGCCTTCGGGAGTTGGCTCCGCCCCTCGTGGTGTTTCCATCTGGCAAAGAAAACCACACTTCTACGTCGCAGGATTGTAATAAGAAGCAAGTGAGAGAACCCACGACGCAGATGTCAGCCTGATTTCTGGGTGACAAGGCATATTCGTTTGGAAAACGTTTACTGAGTGCCTAACATATGCCCGGCGATGTCCTAGAGGGCAGGGTCACAGTGGGGAGCAAAACACATGCCCTTGTTTTAGAAGTTATTCATAATGTTGCCTGAGCCCACGGGTCCGAGACCCGCCTGGGCAACTTGGCGAGACCTCATCCCTACAATAAATCAAAAATCAGCCGGGC
>NW_007251146.1:66782-68086 GCF_000164805.1 Carlito syrichta | reverse complement strand
GGAGCGGCCGCTGCACTCCAGTCTGGGCGACGGAGTGAGACTCCGACTCAAAAAAAAAAGGAGTTATGAAGACAAAGATGATGGTAGCAATGATGGCGATGACGAGGGTGACGACGGTGAGGGTGACGACGGCAGTGGCGAAGGTGACGTGACGACGGTGACAGTGGTGGCGATGACGAGGATGGCGGCAATGGCGGCAGCGACGATGGTGCTGGTCGTGTCGATGCGGATGGGGTGAAGACGTAGCCACCATTTCTCCCTGACCACAAACCCTCCTGAGCAGGGGCTCCGTCTCTGTCCTCCTCAGCGTCTGGCGTAGCACTTTGCACGTGGTGGGGACTTAGGAAATAGATGTTGCTGGCGGTTCTATTCCTCAAGTCACTTTAAGCAAAGAAGAAGAAACCCCCACCAAGAATAGCTCAGTCTGGTCCGTAATGCAAATTTCTTTGAAGACGTGGTTCTTTTTTTTTTGAGTTGGAGTCTCACTGTCGCCCAGACTGGAGTGCAGTGGCCGCTCCCGGCCACCGCAGCCTCGACCTGCTGGGCTCCCGCGAGCCTTCTGCCTCAGCCTTCCGAGTAGCTGGAACTACAGGCACGTGCTACCATGCCCAGTTAATTTTTTTTTTTTTGATTTATTGTAGAGATGAGGTCTCGCCTGCCCAGGCGGGTCTCAAACCCATGGGCTCAGGCAATCCACTCACCTCAGCCTCCCAAAGGCGCAGGATTACAGGCTGAGCCACCGAGCCCGGCTGTGTGTTTTATTTTTAGAGCTGACTTGAGCTTTTTATTTCATTCCATTGTATATCCGTGTTTGTTTTACTTATAAACAACAAGAACTTGTTTCTAAAACTTTGAGTGAAAAGGGCACCCTGAGAAAACATGCCCTGCTTGTATCTGTGGCTTTTGAGACACTAACCACCCACACACACTCGCTGACCCCTGCACCCCATCCCTCTTGAGCCACCGCCACAGATATCCAGAGGTCCACAGATCCCAGGGTCAGAAGCACAAACCTGGCCAGGTGTGGTGGCTTACGCCTGTAATTTCAGCAGTTTGGGAGGCCTAGGCCAGAGGATTGCCTGAGCCCAGGGGTTCAAGACCAGCCTGACCAACTTGGTGAAACCTCATCTCTATAGTAAATCAAAAAATTAGCTGGGCATGGTGATGTGCACCTATAGTTTCAGCTACTTGGAAGGTTGAGGCCAAAGGATCACCTGAGTGCAGCAGGTCGAGGTTGCGGTGAGCTGTGAGCATGCCACTGCACTCCAGCCTGGGTGACAGAGTGAGACTCTGACTCAAAAAAA
>NW_007251146.1:65425-66762 GCF_000164805.1 Carlito syrichta | reverse complement strand
AAAAAAAAAAAAAAAAAAAAAAAAAAAAAGCACAACCCAGGCCGTTGAACTGGGGCTGCTGCTCTATTCTTAGAGCCAAAAGGATGTCAAAACCAGAAAGCCCTGAGAAGGTCTCGGGAAACTTTGCCCTTTAAATCCTGGTGTTTCCAATGTGGGGACCACGTGGTGACACCAGACAGACCCTGATGACAAGGCGGCAGTGCGGGTTCCAGTCTCGCCTCGGCCAGACCACCTGCAAGGAGGCCAACACCTGGTGTTTAGCGGCCAGGTGTTATGTGCAGCCTGAGTTTTCAAGCCCACTCGCAAATCTCCACAACTCCCCATGTCAGAAGCTCTGTGTTCTCACCTTCAGCTCAGCAGAAAGCAGGCAGGACCACTGCCCGGGACGGGGCAGCCCAGAGCTTGGCCCGGAGCTCGCCCCTGCACCGCTCCGCCTGCAGCCACGCAAGCCCTGGCTCCCTGAGTTTCTATTTCCTGTCCCTATGGAGCCTTTCCCGTGAGTGTGCAGGTGTTTTCAACTCTGTTGCACAACACTTGTCTTCACGAGAGTGGAAGTGGAGGGCGTGTGGATAATTCTGAACAACGCATGTCCAGAAGCTGAAAGGCATGGAGCAGGTGAACGTGCCCTTGCTGGCCCTGAGGATGGATGCCGCAATCTCCCTGGGGGAAGCGCAGCCTCGATGAGGCATGCATGGAGTGTGGCCACCCATGTCACTTTTCCCACCTCTAGATCGGGAGAAAGAGCTGTGGTCCATCTGTGTGGGTGGAGCATCTCAAGCGGGCAGGGCCCATTACCTCTGAGGGCCAGCGGGGCCGAGAAGCCTGCAGAAGCCAGTGCGTCTTCCTGGGAGGCCGGTGCTGCTTGTAATGTATGGAAACACTTGTTTCTGTGTTAGAACAAATACAGCTGAGCATGGTGGCTCATGCCTGTAATCCCAGCACTTTGGAAGGCTGAGGTGAGAGGACTGCCTGAGCCCAGGGGTTCAAGACCAGCCTGGGCGACATGGTGAGATCTCGTCTCTACAATAAATAAAAAAAATTAGCCAGGCATGGTGGCATGTGCCTGTTGTTTCAGCTACTTGAAAGGCTGACGAAGGATCGCCCGAACCCAGCAGGTCAGGGCTGCGGTGGCCGTGAGCACGCTAGGCACTCCAGAATGGGTCACAGAGTGAGATTCCAACTCAAAAGAAAAAAAGAAAAAAAGAAGAAAGACAACAATGCCATGGAACAAAATGGAAAGCTCCCACGGAGGGTCAGGATCAAGCACAAGACTTTTTTTTTTTCACGGGACCTGCTGGGCTCCCGTGAAGCACGAACCTTTTTTTTTTTTTTTTTTG
>NW_007251146.1:61360-65405 GCF_000164805.1 Carlito syrichta | reverse complement strand
TCCTTCCGCCTCCGCCTTCCAAGTAGCTGGAACTACAGGCGCGCGCTACCACACCCGGCGCGTTTTTTGATTTATGGTAGAGATGAGGGCTCGCCAAGTTGCCCAGGCGGGTCTCGAACCCGCGGGCTCACCCAGGGCCCTTCAGGGCGCGCAGGCTACGGATCCAGCGCGAAACTCTTAAGGGACCGTCGCAAACGCGGTAGGAGAGTCCCGGCCCGGCCCCTAAGCCCGGCGGCACAAGCGCCCCGGCGACCTCTCGGCGGACAGTGTGAGAAGACCCTTCCCGGCTGGGGCTCCGGGCCGCGTGCGGAGCCCTGGCGCCACCTGGTGTTCGCCTGAGATATGACCGCCAGCTCCGCGCCCAACCGGGAAGGTGACCCAGACTCTGATGGGGGGATACAGTCCCGGGGAGGGGCTTGCTTTAACGCCAGCGTCCTAGCGTCACAGGTCTCGCCCCCACCTCCCCAGGCGGCCGTCTCAGAAGCTGGGCCCCCACTCCCTTTGCTCTGTCGCCCAGCCTGAAGTGCAGCGGTGTCATCACAGCTCACTGCAGCCTGGGACTCCCCGGCTCAAGAGATCCTCCTGCCTCTGCCTCTGCCTCTCAAAGCGCTGGGATGACAGGCGTGAACCACCGCGCCCAGCCCTCCACCCCTTTATCAACGGGCTCCTTTGGGTAAGGCTGTGCCTCCCCACCCTGCCTGGTGGCTTCAAGGGACAGCTGTGGGCTTGTTGACCTCAAGTGCATTCTCCTGGAGGTTCTGATCAGTAGCTCTGGGTTGGGGCCAAGAGGTTTGTGTGTTCAGCCCATTTCCCAGGTGACGCTCATGAGCAGGCAACTTGGGAATGAGCCCGGTGGTTTGAACCTGCATTAGAGCCAGCAGGGTGAGCGGCTTTAAACAGCTGCCAGGGGCATCTGACGGGCAGCCTGCACTGAGGAACACTGGAAGGAAGGCTGTGTCATCATGAATTTCTTTTTTTTTTTTTTTTGATAGAGACAGGGTCTCCCTCCAGGACAAGAGCAGAGCCTCGGCGCCACCTGGTCACCCAGGCTGGACTGCAGTGGCACAATCATAGCTCACCGCAGCCTCAAACTCCTGAGTTCAAGTGATCCTCCTGCCTCAGCCTCCTAAGTACCTGGAGCAAGCTGACACCGGAATTCAAATCCCAGCTCTACCTTCAATGGCTGTGTGACCTCGTATCAATCACTTAACCTCTCTGTGCCTCTGTCCCTTGATCTATAACAGGGTGATATGACCTCGTGGGCCATAGCGAAGCAATGATGCATGCCAAGCAGTGAGCCAGGAGAGCCAGGACTCAGACCCAGGTCTGTTTGAGCCAGGGACCCCATGCTCAACCCCAGGCGACTTCAGGAATAAAGTTCTTGTGCAGTTTGAGTTAGGACATAGCGACCCCAGAAGGTACATGCAACCGGCTCCCGACGGAACGTCTTTCCAGCACTGCACACCTCCATCATTGCCTTGGCAAGCAGTGCGTTTCCTTTCAGAGTCTGTGCAAGTCTGAGACCACACCAAGGATCCCAGTGGTGAAATCAAGTTTCCAGGCCAGGAGCTATAGCTCCTACCTGTAATCGCAGCATTTTGGGAGGCCGAGGCAGGAGGATCTCTTGGGCCCAGGACCTTGAGACTAGCCTGGGCAGCATAACAAGACCCTGTTGCTAAAAAAGAAAAATATATATATTAAAAAAGAAAGAGAACCAAGTTTCCAGCCTGCAGAGCTGGAACCCGCAGCAAGCTGTGCCTCGGGCAAGGGGAGCTTCAGGGGGACAGAGACGGATCACTGGAGGGGAGGACACCGCAGTGACCGGTTGGCCAGAGTCAGCCAGCAAGTCCCCCGCCCGTGGGCCAAGTGCCCCTGCGAGGAGAGCTGCATGTGGGGACGGCGTGCCTGGGCCCGGCCCTCCGCGCAGGATAAGGGCCTGCTGGCTAGGCTTGGTGACAGTTCCCAATGTCCCTGAGACGAACCAGACAAGCTGGGTCCCGGCGCCCCCTGCTGTCCAGGGCTGAGAATGCAGCCCCACAGAAATACCACGTCCAGCTCCCAGATGCAGTTCCCAAGGCCTCTCGGCGCGTGGCTTTGAAGGTCCCACAAGGGGAAGACAGCCCTTTAAAGGGCATGAGACCTCATCTCTACAATAAAATCAAAAAAATCACGCCTGTAGTTCCAGCTACTTGGAAGGCTGAGGCGGAAGGATCGCCGGAGCCCGGCAGGTCGAGGCTGCGGTGGCCGGGAGCGGCCACTGCACTCCAGTCTGGGTGACAGAGTGAGACTCCAACTCAAAAAATAAATAAAGTAAAATAAAATAAAAAATAAAAGGCATCTGAGCCCCTGCGCTGGGGCAGGAATTGGGTTCAAGGGTGATAAAGGACACAAACAAGACCAGACGCAGCAGCTCACGTCTGTAATCCGGCACTTTGGGAGGCCAAGGCTGGAGGATTGCTGAAGGCCAGGGGTTTGAGACCAGCGTCGGCAACATGGCAAAACCTCATCTCTCCAAAAAAAAATTTTTAATTAGCTAGGCATGGTGGTACGCGCCTCAAAAAACTGAGGCAGAAAGACCGCCCAAGCCCAGGAGGTCTAGGCTTGCTGTGAGCCATAAGCGTGCCACTGCACTCCAGCCTGGACGACAGAGTGAGACCCCAACTCAAAAAAAAGGACACAGACACAAATTCCCCTCCCACGGTGACCCTCCCTTTTGGAGAGCAGCTTGTGACACTTTGTGGGGCCCAGGGATCCCTTGGCCTCTCAAAGCCCTACCTGACTCCTGAGGCCACCGAACCGCATGAGGTCATGAGGAAATTCTTCCATGTCCTTGGCCTTGTCGCATGCTGCTCTCTTCCTGTGCGGGGCCTCTCAAGGACAGGGGAACCAGGCTGCGGGCGGAAAGTTGAAATGCTGAGGACACTTTGGAAAACAGGTGGGCAGTCTTTCAAAAGGTAAATAGAACACGACGGCCCAGCGATTCTGTCCCAAGGGAGATGAAGACGTGTGTCACCCAAACACCGATCCCCGAGTGTTTGTCACAGCCTTATTCACAGCAGACAAAAAAGCCATCCAAAGGTCCACCAGCTGGTGAATGGGTTTAAAACGCGGTCTGTGTCTTCAGTGGAACACTGTTCAGTCGTCGGAAGCAATGAGGTACAGACATGCTGATGCACTGCCATGGGGGTGAACCTTGAAACCACGAGCCCAGCCAGGTGTGGTGGCTCAGCCTGTAATCCTGGCACTTAGGGAGGCCAAGGTGAGAGAATTGCCTGAGCCTGGGCATTCGAGACCAGCCTGGGCAACTTGGTGAGACCTCATCTCTATAATAAATCACAAAAATTAGCCAGGTGTGGTGGCATGCTTCTGTCGTTCCTGCTACATGGAAGGCTGAGGCAGAAGGATTGCCTAAGCCCAGCAGATCAAGGCTGCGGTAGCTGTGAGTGTGTCACTGCACTTCAGCCTGGGCAACAAAGAGTGAAATTCCAACTCAAAAAAAAAAAAAACAGAAAGAAACCATGAGCCCATCAAAAGCAGCCACATACTAAACGATTCCATTTACAGGAAATGCCCAGAATAGCTAAAGGTGTACAGAGAGAAAATGGATTGGTCCTTTCCAGGGACTGGGAGGGAGAGGAGGAGGAACTGCTACTGTGTACTGGGCTTGAATTTCCAGGTGATGAAAATGTTCCTGAATCAGGCCATGGTGATGGTTACACACTCTGTAAATAGACCAAAACCACTCGATTATACATTTACAGCAGCAAATTCCATATCATGTGAATTATAACTTAGCAAAGCTGCTTTGAAAAATAGTGGGAAAGTCAGGCTTGGTGGCTCAACCTGTAATCCCAGCACTTTGGGAGGCTGAGGCAAGTGGACTTGCCAGAGCCCACGGGTTCAAGACCAGCCCGGGCAACTTGGCACGACCTCGTCTCTACAATAAATAATAATTTTTAAAAATTAGCCAGCCAGGCTCAGTGGCTTAGCCTGTAATCCCGCGCCTTGGGAAGCTGAGGTGAGTGGATTGCCTGAGCCCGCGGGT
>NW_007251146.1:46615-61236 GCF_000164805.1 Carlito syrichta | reverse complement strand
GTCTGGGTGACAGAGTGAGACTCCAACTCAAAAAAAAAAAAAATTAGCCAGGTGTGGTAGTGCGCACCTGTAGTTCCACTACTTGGAAGGCTGAAGCAGAAGGATCACCAGAGTCCAGCAGGTCGATGCTGGGGTGGCCATGAGTGTGCCACTGCACTCCAGCCTGGGCGACAGAGTGAGACTCCAACTCAAAAAATAAAACAAAACAAAAGAAAAACAGGGGGCAGATAGGTCAGCAACTCAGAGCTGAAAGAGAAGCCATGGGATTCGGCGGAGACATGAACTAGGGGACTGCGGTGAGACTCAGAGATGCAGAGAAGACATCATACTCGTGAACTTGGAACCCAGGGAGAGAGGAGAGCAGGGTCAAAGTGAAGTCTGAAGAGTTGTCATCGAATGAGAAGGATGCAAAAAGATACACTGTGCAGATAATAACAAAATATCAGAGAAAATAGACCCGAAGGCAAAAAGTATTATTCCAGGTAAAGAGAACCACCTCATATGGCAAATTTCAATTCTCAGAACCCTGCAACAATTGTATTTGAGACAAAGCCTTATTCTGTTGCCCAGGCTGGAGTGCAGTGGTGCGATTGTAGCTCACTACAACTTTGGCCCCCTGGGTTCAAGCGATCCTCCCGTCTTAACACCCCAAAGTGCTGGGATTACAGGCGTGAGCCACTGCACTGGTCATAACAACTTTGAATTTGTAAGTACTTAATGACATAGGCTCAAATAGAAAAAGCAAAAATTTACCCCAAAATGACGAGGAAATAGACAAACATTGGCTGCAGCAACAGAACAAGAAAACAAAAACATGGGGAAGAGATTGCAGAAACAACCCATCAGTCATCGGACACACGTAGAACACAACACCCTGACTGCAGACCACACATCCCTCGACAGACCTCACAGAACAGTGACAAGAGTTGCCCACAGGCAGAGTCTTAAAACAGGACTCAGCTAAATCCCAAGGACGGCCATCTCACAGGGCTCGTTCTCTGACAATAACGCACTTGAAGCTCACAGCAAGGAGGTAACTGGAACATTCCAAGTATCTAAAAAGAAATCCTATTAACGATTTCATTTACAGGAAATGCCCGGGATACATAAAGGTATTCAGACAGAAGATAGATAGATAGGTCGTTTCCAGGGACTGGGAAGGAGAGAAAGAGGAGGGAAAGTATATTTCACGGAACAATGAAAACTCTACATATCGTCATTTGTGGGCTGTAACTAGACAGTGTCTCATGGAGTTTTCATAAACTTAAATGCGTGGAAATAAAAAGCTGAAAATCCGTGAGTTTGGAATAAGTTCGGAAAACAACATTTGAATAAACCTGCGACAAAGAAGCCGTAAGACGGTGGCTCAGCCTGTCATCCCGCGCCTTTGGGAGGCTGAGGTGAGTGGACTGCCTGAGCCCGCGGGTTCGAGACCCGCCTGGGCAGCGAGACCTCATCTCTACAATAAATCAAAAAATCAGCCGAGCGTGGTAGCACATGCCTCTAATTCCGGCTCCTCAGAAGGAGGAGGAAGGATCGCCGGAGCCCAGCAGGTCGAGGCTGCGGTGGCCGGGAGCGGCCACTGCACACTCCAGTCTGGGCGACAGAGTGAGACTCCAACTCAAAAAAAAAGAAGCCGTAAGGAGCACAGAATAATGAAACAGAAAACAATAGAGATGATCAACAACACCAAAACGTGCTAGAAAGACGAATATGGTTGAGAACGACAGGTGAGAAGAGGAGGCAGAGGGGGAGAGAATCTGACTTTGTTAAGTAAAGTGATGAGCTTGCTATCATCGTAGGAGTAACCTCTAAAAGAGAAAAATTTCAGAAAAATGTAATGTCTCGCTCTGTTAGGAGACAGTCACAGAAAACCGCCCTGGGAATGTGATGCCAGAGACTTGACACAGAGACCCGGAGCTTGCACAGCCCCGAGAGGCTGGGGCAGGGGCTGCCGTGTGGCCGTGTGGCCCTTGAGGGACTTCAGGAAACTCCCAGCGGACGTGCTAGGGGCGCTCTGTCTTCACTCTTAGGGTGGCTGTCCCAGACCGATGTGGGATCACTTCAAGAGCCGCCATCCCTGTGAGAGAAGGTCACACAGAAGCCACCCACTGCAAATGCCTCTTGTCACCCACCACGGTGAGTGACAGGCCCTTAAGTCCCAGCATCTCCTGAGCTGTTTGCTGGCCAGGAATGCAGTCCTGACAAGAGGGCCTCGGCTCCGTCCTCCTGTTCAAATCTCCTCCCGGCGTATCTAATTCACCCAATTTGCACTCAGAACTTGAGCTGCTGGGGGCCAGGCGAGGTGGGTTTGAGCTCCCCAGCCTCAGCATGACAGGAAAGCCACACTGACTGTCTGAACAGGGGGTTGTAATACACTGTTTACCCAGGGTATTGCTGACTGTGTTGTCACACGGGTGGAAAAAGAACTCCAGGGGTCACAGAAGCAGCAGCTCGGGCAGTGACCATCACCCTAAAGAGCAAAGGGGAGAGGCAGGAGTGGCTGGAACCTGGAACTCTGGGGAGCGACTGTACAGAGCTGAGGCTCAGACCCCAGGAGACGGGGCTGCGTGTGGTCGGTGCTGGAGTCTTCGAGGGGTGTGATGGGCTGATGCAAATGAATTCAGCAGCCACTACACAAGGAGCTGCCACCGCCAGGCACAGACACAGACGGGAAGCACACAGGAAGCATGCGGCAAGGGCAGGTCCCATCCTTCCCCCCGGCCTCCCGACCCCCAAAGGCCCCACACTGGCCAGGCCACAAAGCAGATGTGGGTCCCAGCCTGGTATCCATCACCCAAGAAGAGAAGGGGGTTTAGAGCTGAGAGATAACGTGCCTGGCATGGTCCATCCCTCTGTCCACCAAGCACGTCCATAAACCTCCAAAAGAGATCAAACTGACTCCATGGCCCTCCAGGCAGGCGCAAACAGTCTTCATACAGAGGAAGATGGTCTCATCCTCACCCCAAAATGAAGCTGCGCTAAATCCCAACCACTGTATGTATCTCTCGGCTGTGTGACTTACCCCTCCAATTGAGTCACAGTCTCACCTCGGTAGTCTGTTACTTAAGGGCTGAATGGTAAAATTAACCTCCAATAAACTTGCATAAAATCATAATGAGAAGAAGGTAGGGAAGAAAACCTATGTGAGCGCACACACAATAAAAAAAGAAAAAACAGCCGGGCTCGGTGGCTCAGCCTGTAATCCCGCGCCTTTGGGAGGCTGAGGTGAGTGGATGGCCTGAGCCCGCGGGTTCGAGATCCGCCTGGACAGCGAGACCTCATCTCTACAATAAATCAAAAAATCAACCGGGCGTGGTAGCGCATGACGGTAATTCCGGCTACTCGGAAGACTGAGGCGGAAGGATCGCCGGAGCCCAGCAGGTCGAGGCTGCGGTGGCCGGGAGCGGCCACTGCACTCCAGTCTGGGTGACAGTGAGACTCCAACTCAAAAAAAAAAAACATAAGCACGGGTGCCATAGTCCTTGTTTCTGAAACTGGTCGTGAAACCACGGGAGTATGCCCAACTTCCTTCTTCCACTGTCCATCCCAGATTTCCTTGCCCTGTCCTCAGCTGGCTGGGGTTCTCGTGGGCTCATCTTCATTCATGTAAGGCCTGAATCCTCGGTGGCCCTTTTTGCTGTTTTTGTAAAACTACCGTCAACTGCTTTTGGTCCTGAATAGTGTTCATGTCCTTCTGTCTCTTTGCATGTCTCTTCACCCGGGGACTTAAATATGAGGGGGGACCCAAAGCTTGTCAGTCTTGATGCTTTTAGGTGTTTGGGGTTTTTGTTGTTGTTTGGTTTTTTGTTTGGCTGGTTGGTTGGTTTTTGTTGTTTTGGGGGGGTTGTTTTTTGTTTGTTTCACCTCTTCTACATCAGCAAAACATTTCCCTTTGAGGACTTTTTCCATCAGGGAAACCAAAAGAAATTCACTCAGGGAAAGACTGGGTGAAGAGGGAGGCTGCGGCACGGGGGACATGCCGCTTTTCGTCAAAAACTGCTGAACACTCAGCGCAGTGCAGGCAGGTGCACGGGTAAATCCCCCATCATGAAATGGACAAAAGCGCTGAATCTCAAAAAAAAAAAAATCACTGAAGCTGAACGCAGCCTCTCACAACAACGCTGGCTGGTCCACAGATGCCAATGGGTTCATCTAGGGGGATGCCTAAACTACAAGGAATCACACTCCAAAAAATAATTCCAGTTTTTTTGTGTCCCCCCTTGTATGCTGGATGAGCATGAACCCATTGCAACACATATTCCGCATTGGAGCTCAGACTGCTTTCCCTGAGCTTCTAGAAGACGTGTGGCCCAGGTTGGCTTTTCTACTTTCATAAGAACTGCCTCTCAGGTTGTTTTTCTTTGAGGTTCAAAACCAGGGCAACTGCTCAGGATCTGGGAGAACTTTAGAAAAATCCTAACAGCTGGCCCTTGTGGTTTTCAGGCTCTCTGCTTACCCACATGTACCTAGATGTCACCTTGACTGTGTCCCTGTCCTGGCCAGATTCCATTCCTAGCAGTTTCTCCGCAGCTGGGTCCCTGCCCTGGGAGGCAGCCCAGGAGGGTCGGTGTAGACCGTGAAAGCCCTCCACCCATTCAGACCTCATGAGGCCTCTGCAACACCGCTGCCGGATAGAGCAGGATCCTCAGATGGCCAGGGGCACCTTGCCACCATGTTCTCAGGCCCAACCACTGTCCCCACTTCCTGATGCACGAGAGTGGATGCCATGCTGGGCTGTGGTGCGGGTGACTTGTCTGGGGATCATGAGAAGCTCCTGGGAGTGTCTCATCACTGACACTGCCTTTTGCTTTCTGCTCTTGCTCTGTCGCCCTGTCTTTACGTGGGGACCAGGGAAACCCAGACACTGCAACACCACGTCCCCACAGCCTCCACCTTCCCAGCCCCCCCTTTAAAGCCCTCCTACCTGTGGCCCCCATTTTTCCTGCTGTACTCAACCAGCTCTGAGAAACTTGGCCTTCGTGGTTCCCAGCACTGTCACTCACCAGTCCTTCCGTGTCTCTCCCCTGAGTTTGGCTTTCCTCTCTCATCAAGGGCTTGGGAGTGGCAGGCGCTCTCAGTCATTGCCTGTGAACATCTTTGTTTCCCTGCTCTTGGTTAATAAGTGCCTAGCTGGCTCTACCACTCTAGATGAGACCACTGCGCCATGATCCTCTGGCTTCTAGGATGGCTTTGGATATATGTCTGCTGCCATCCCGCCCTGTGTAGGTAATGACTTTTTAACAGAGGGTCTGGCTATGTTGCCCAGGCTGGTCTCAAACTCCTGGACTCAAGCCATCCTCCCGCTTCAGCCTCCCAAAGTGCTGGGATTATAGCCACGAGTCATTGTGCCCAGCCATGGATTTTTAAATTCTACAGTGTAGGAATCTGCCAGTGGGTGACAAGGCGAGCATTGAAAAAGAGGAAAAAAATAATGTGATTAAAAAGGACAGTGCATCAGCCTGTAATCCTGGACTTTGAGAGGCCGAGGTGAGTGGACTGCCTGAGCCGGCGGGTTCGAGACCCGCCTGGGCAACTTGGCGAGACCTCGTCTCTACAATAAATCAAAAAAATTAGCTGGGCGTGGTAGCGCGCGCCCGTAGTTCCAGCTACTTGGAAGGCAGAAGCAGAAGGATTGCCAGAAGGATTGCCGGAGCCCAGCAGACCGAGGCCGCGGTGGCCAGGAGCATGCCACTGCACCCCAGTCTGGGTGACAGAGTGAGACTACAACTCAAAAAAAAAAAAGGGACAGTACAAGTGGAACTTCAAGCTCTCCAGATCAGGCAGGAGCTGCTGGTGGGGTCTGTGCAAAGGTCTCACATAGGTAGTGCCAGTCAGGAGCCCTGATTCTTGAAGTCCTGAGGTCTGTCCTGGGGAGGACAGGGACCCCTCTGGCCTTCAACAAGCTGAGCCAGGGCTGCTCCTAGGGCCCACTTTGCCCAAAGTCCGGCTCCAATTTCATGCCGCAAAAAGCCTCAGTGTGCTCTCCCTGAACACCCTGGAGGGAGCCATCTAGGGTCTAAATGAGCCCCAGAAAGAGGTCAGTCCCCCCTCCTCCCGTGACTGAGGCCCCATGTGCCCTGGCACCCGAGCTCCAAGCCCGCCCCGTCCTGCTCCCACTTGGTGTTTGATTGGTGATCCTGCTGTTTCTAGAACATACCGAGCCCCGTCCTGCCCTGGTCCTTCATGTTAGCAGTCCATGCTCAGATCTCCTCCACCCCCGGCCTCCCCTCAAATATCAGTGTCAAGTGGCTGGTCACCAGAGCGAGGAGAGCCAGGCGAGGGGCCAGGGCGGCCAGGACCGGGTGAGGCACTTTGCCCCCACAGTCACCCACCCTGGGGAAAGCAGCTGAAAAGGGCATCAACCCGAGGCAGGCATGGGCTTTGTAGTTAAGCCATCAAGAGGCCGACACTGGTCCCTGCAGCAAGACCCCACAAGGCCCTGTGGCTCCTGGCATCCAGTCTCTCCTAGGGAGGTCAGCTGGCCCTGCGGCAACAGGGGATCCAGGGCATCTGAGTGGGGACATGCTGCAGCAGGCGCTCGTGTCCACCCTGCTCTTCAGCTTGGAATGGTTGGTCCCAATCTTGCTACTGGCCACTGCCCTTTTCCTGGGCAACTCCCGGGGTCGGGCTGTAAGGGTTCATTTCCCTCTCCAGTGACCTCTTGGCCCCCATAGGACCACTCTCCCCATTGCCTCACTCCGAACCACTGCTGACAGGAGGTTCCTTGACAACTGCCTCTGCTGCTCCCACATGCAGGCGGCAGGCTACCATGTGCTCTGCCTCTCCAGGCAGGGAGTTGGGACCAGGAAGAGAATGGGTGCACAGGTGGGCCAGGCCACAGGACGAGGCCTGGAGGAGCTTGCATGGGGCCAGGGCACTGCTTGGGAGATCACTGCCCTGTTGGCTGCAGCTGTCACTGCTTGCTAGGGTGGACAGGCTGCACAGCCAGCGAGCTGAGCTGGCCACAAGCAGCCAAGGGATGAGTCCAACACTTGTACCTGTTGGGAGCTCAATGTAGCCACCTTAATGGGCTGGCGCTGCCCATCCCAACACACCGACGATTGCAGGACACAGGAATAGTCCCAGACCTGGCTCATGGCAACGTAAAGGGGATTTTACTGTCATAAAATCTTGTTTAAAAACCCACATCCAAGCCGGGCTCGGTGGCTCAGCCTGTAATCCCACGCCTTTGGGAGGCTGAGGTGAGTGGATTGCCTGAGCCCACAGGTTCGAGACCCGCCTGGGCAGCGAGACCTCATCTCTACAATAAATCAAAAAATCAGCCGGGCATGGTAGCACATGCCTGTAATTCCGGCTACTTGGAAGGCTGAGGCGAAAGAACTGCCAGAGCCCAGCAGGTCGAGGCTGTGGTGGGCAGGAGTGGCCACTGCACTCCAGTCTGGGCGACAGAGCGAGACTCCAACTCAAAAAAAAAAAAAACCCACATCCCCCCCATAGTGGTCTATATTTTTAGTGTATATAGAGTCCCCTTGTACAATGTGTGATACAGTTTTGCCATCTCATTTATACCCAAGATGTATTTACTCCAGACACTTGGAAGAAACCTATTTTAATTAAGAGACACTTCCATTTAGTCAAAGAATTGGTACAAAGGGCTCCACGTGAAGTGATCATTTATTAGCACTGGTGCTGTTTGACATGACAGGTTCCAGTAAATAAGCCGAACTGCACGGAAGTGACAGAACAGGCCAGGCGGGACCAGGACCACGGCTCACTTCTTCCACTCGTTCTTGTCGTAGTCCCACTTGGCAGAGAAGCCCTGGATGGGGTTGACCTTCATGTCCAGCATCCTCTTGGTCTGCATGGCCACCCAGTCTTTGTCGAAGGTGTGTGGGATGGGGCCATACACTACAGTGCAAGACAGTGTCATGCAGGACTGCTGGCACAGGCCGCCCTAAGCCAACACCTCCCTCAGGGCAAGGTCCTCCTGCACACCAGCCCCAGGTCGGCAGAGCCACCCATCACTCAGCACCTGCTCCAACCACTGCATTCTTTCTTCTGAGCACTGACGACTCTAGGTATTTTTAAATGATTCCTTTGCTCATAAAAAGTTAGCAATAAACTAATTAAGCTAAAAGCAGAACTTCGGAACAAGCTGCAGACAAAGGGTCTAACGACAGCCAATGTGACTTGGGAGAAGATCAAACAACAGGCGGGGCTGGGATGAACCCACATCCATACTCAAACCAGAGTGCAGGGAGCCACTGCGAGACCTGTTCCGCCTCAACAGAAAGCAGCCGGGAGCAGCAGTGGCCCAAACAGTGGGTAGCCCGCCAGCGACTCGGCAGGAGCCGGAAGGTCTGAAGCCCAGGACTCTGGCTGGCAGATCAGCCCCCAGGACAGCTGAGACGGTCGTTGCGGGCATGGCTTCCGCCTCCTCACTCAAACCCTCACAAAGTCGTCCCTCGACAAGTGACTGTTGAGCAGCTAAGCCACCCACGAGCATATGGTGTGCCACAGAAAGCAGGATTTCACCAGCAAGCAAGTGCGGCCAGCCATGAGCCACTCAAAGTCTGGCATATAGACTAGCCTGCCAGGCCTGTTCCCCAAGGCCTGGACAAGACCTGAGCTGGAACCAGACTGGAGCAGACAGGGTATCTCACGGCCCCAAGGCAGTGTGGCGGCCCCACTGCCCCCACGGAGCACCATGCTGGCTACCCCCAGGCCCACAACAGGCACTTGTGCCCCTCTGCTCTCTGCTCACCATAGTGCTTCTCCCAGATGATCACGAGTGCCGTGAAGCCAATGAAGAACATGGCAGCGCCCACCACCGTCTTCCACTCGTTGGTGCCCCTGTTCATCTCAGCAAAGCTCTCGTTGAACTGGATGCGGTACACTGGGGACAGGCAGGGCAGTGTTCAGACATGAGGTCAACACTCCCCCTTCACAGGCTTCGACCACTTCTCCCCAAAACACTTGCCAGGGAGCTGAGGGCTACCACACTGGCCTAGGCAGGAACATGCTCCCACCCATCTGCCACACATGAGCTCACACATTGGCGTGTGATGGAAGAAGGGAGGAAAGTACACGGGGTGTGCGCTACACAGTGGAATTACAGCGGAAGGGCCAGTCTAACCACGAGACTCTCCTGCCCCTCACCCAACACTCAGCGGCCCGCTGCTTTCAGGAGGCAGGGTCCCACCCAGCAGGTGTGCCCAGGCTACACCCACACGCTCTGCTCTTCCCCGGGTCTCTGAGACCACAGAAACCAGGTCTCTGAGACAGTCGCCCAGAAACCCAGCAGTGATCCTGTTACATACAGCGGCTCTCTGGACAGTCACCCAGAAACAAGCAGAGGCTGGCTCTCACCCTCTCCCTCTCTCCCCTCTTCCTTCTCTGTCTCTCTCTTTCACACACTCACACAGACACACACACAGTCCCGAGAGCTGCACGCGCCTGCATGGCCCCCCAATACCCACACTCGACTTTCTCATCCAGGGAGAGGCTACTCCAGGATGCCTTCTCCTTCTCCTTCAAGGCCTTCTGGCTGGCAGACAAGTGCTTGACGTGAGCGACGTCGGGCAGGGGGTAGTCACGCCGGTCCACGTAGCTCGGGAGAGCATAGTCTTCACTCTTCACAACACTTCCTAAGCACCACGGTGGACAAAGATTTGAAAAGTCATGGACTGAAGGCCACAAACAAGGTGACGCTTACAGACACTGGAACAAGCACATGTATGCAAACCTCAAAACTATCAGACATCTTGGGGTCACTGCCACTTCTCAAACAGGTGAAGGGCTGTGGTGTGGACAGGGCTAGCAGAAGCACTTTAATCACAGCAAAGAAACCTACCAGGGCAACTGTCAAGTACCTGGGCGAGGCATCAAGGTGGCGCTTCCTGCATGACTCCCCCCCACCACCAGAGGTGGCCCAGGGTTCATGAGTTCCCTGCCCTGAGGGACACAGGACTAAGGCCTGTCTGCCAGGAACTCAAGCCAACAAGGAAGAACAAGAGCAATGTGAAACTCATGAAAGAAACAGGTGTTCTGACATCAGAACAAACGACTCATGAGAGGCCATCACTGCAGCTTGTTCCAGGGATGACCCGCATCCTACGGGGGTCAAGTGGGAATCATGCCCACCCCTCAGGAATGAAGGTCACAGAGCCATGCACCCATTTACTCAACAATTATCTGCCATGCGCCTTCACAGGCTAAGTGCAGCTCTAGACGCTTAGGACCCTCAGTGAGCATACCCAAGATCCCTGCCTAGCAGTGCCTACATTCTATAAGTGGAATACAAACAATAAACACGACAAACATGCACATTACGTATCCAGAGAAAGTGCCTGGAAAAGAGAAGTGCAGTAGGTGAGGGGCTGGGACACATGCAGACGCAGGAAACCAGGAGCCACAGCCCGAGGACACAGCCACTCAGGAATCCAGGGGAGAGGTGACCTGCACACACTATGGCGCACGACAGGATCAGTAGGGTTGTTTTTTCTAAAATGTGAACCATGGTCGGGCTCAGTGGCTCAGCCTGTGATCCCAGCACTTTGGGAGGCCGAGGTGAGTGTATTGCCTGAGCCCATGGGTTTGAGACCAGCCCGGGCAACTTGGCGAGACCTCATCTCTACAATAAATCAAAAATTAGCCAGGCATGGTAGCTCTCGCCTGTAATTCTGGCTACTTGGAAGGCTGAGGCGGAAGGATTGCCAGAGCCCAGCAGGCCGAAGCTCAACACTGGGGTGGCCGTGAACGTGCCACTGCACTCCAGCCTGGCTGACGGAGTGAAACTCCAACTCAAAAAAATAAATAAATACAAACAAAAAATAAAATGTGAACCATGTGCATATACTCACATGTGCACGTAACTAACCCACAAAAATTCCCAATGCAGGAAACTCCAGACTGCTATCTGTGGGAGGAGGCGAGAACTGAGCAAGGCTTCTGTTGTTTTGGGGCCTATGGATGAGCGCATCTCATGCGAGGAAAGCTCGGACAGCAGCAAAGACGGGTGCACCTTGGTTTCTATTTAGGGTTCTCCAGCTGCTAAAAGCCATTTCTCCAGCTCCATCCTACACCTCCAAGAACACTCTCTGGAGGTATGAAGCCCTGCCAAAATGCTTCACCTCCATTAGCTGACTGTCAGTGACGCAAGTCCCCCAAATTGAGCTACTAGTAAAGAAAACATTTAGCCTTCAAAGCAGGGTGTGTATTTCTCTAGATGTTTACCTCGGCCCTGCAAATGCCTAGTGTACTTACGTTCGTGTACTCAACCTCATCCCAAAAGGGTCTCAGGTAGAAGTGGCCAGAATTAATTTTGATTTTAAAACCCTGATTCTATTAAAATAAGTAGACTAAAAAGAACAGCTGTATACTAAAAATTCTTACCAAGTTTAGTCCAAAAAAAAAAGTCTCTAAAAAGCTGAAAGCACTCAGCTTACACATGAGAGATATTTTTTAAAAGATGTCAGCTGAAGTGATGAGAATGTTTCTAGAATCAACCGTGGTGATAAGGGCACAATTTGGTGACTATACTAACCGTCAATGAAGCATACATTTTTTTTTTTTTTTAGTTGGAGTCTCACCCTGTCGCCCAGGCTG
The DNA here is from genome assembly GCF_000164805.1 of Carlito syrichta. Lineage (NCBI taxonomy): Eukaryota > Metazoa > Chordata > Mammalia > Primates > Tarsiidae > Carlito > Carlito syrichta. The sequence continues at coordinate 49,665 of NW_007251146.1, read as the reverse complement.
GAGTGCAGTGGCACACTCACAGACACCACAGCCTCAACCTGCAGGGCTCAAGCGATCCTTCTGCCTCAGCCTTCCAAGTAGCTGGAACTATGGGCATGTAATCACCACACATGGCTATTTTTTTGTTTTTATTTATTGTAGAGACAAGGTCTCGCCAAGATGCCCAGACAGGTGAAGCATATACTTTAAGTGGGTGACTTTTTGATGAATTACATCTCATAAAGCTGTTATAAAGCGATAAACCCTCATAACTTTTGAAGCATGCAAGCCATAAACTTGCATTTTCTAGAAAATGAATGGCCCTGGTCTCCCCGCAAATAAGGGAAAAGCAAATGTTAATATACCCAGTATTCTTTTTAAACAGAAAAAATGCAAAGATCCCGATTCTAACGAATGTTTGCCATTTCTGTCTTCAACATGAATTTTTTTGCTACATCCGTGCTAGGCAGATCTGGGAAATCTGAGCTCTCCCTCACTCAGGTTGTCACCGCAAACATCCCAACCAGTGACCATCAGTGATACCCTGCATCGCTTTACACTTTTATGTTGAGAATAGGTTTATGTATTATTCACGCATGACTTGTACAATCAGAAGGCAAGCCTTGTCTGAGACGGCAGTGCATGTGTAACTGCTACTGTGTGCTGGAAATGCGGCAGTAACTAAGACAGGCAGAATCCCCATCTCCAAAGGCTTCCGCCTCAGAGGCAGAGGAAGACACACTCAGATAAGACAAGCAGCCACACAGCACATGAGGGCTACAGAGAAAACAAAGTGAGGTGATGCGACAAGAGCTTCCTGAGAAGGGGTGGCCAGGCGAGGCTGCTCTACGCTCACACTTGCAGAGGAAGAACGCCCAGAGGGCACAAGCAGCCACACCTCCGGGCTCCGGGGCAGCACAGAGTGAGGCTGGGCTTCGACAGTGAGCAAGAGGGAAGGCTGCTTTCGGTGGCGGTTTTAGCTGTTTGAATGCAGTATTAGTAATGAGATCAGAAAGGCGGGCTGGAAATGTCGCCAGGACAATGAGACCGTGGGGACTCCCCAGGAGCCTCCCCGGAACAAGGCCAGGTTCAGTGCTTCTACTACTCTGCAGTTACCCCACCTACACTGTCTTCACCTACCTGTCCCTCTCCAGACTGCAAGCATCCTCAGAGAGGGTCCACATCTCCTACTCTTTTTACTATCAGTGCCTCGGAGTGTCTGGTACAAAGAAGGTGTTGGAGAAACGCAAAAGTAAACTTGCTGTGCCAGACAAAGAACTAAGCTCTTTACGTGTATTTTGGATGAGGAAACAGATTCCTAAGCTTAGGAAGCTAGTCCAGGATAAAAATGAGATGCAAACCCAGCTCAGAACACTAAATCCAAGCCCATACATCCATGGCCTCTATAATGCAAAAGGAAGTTACATGGTTTGGAGTTTTGTGAGGGGAAAAGATCACGCAGGTCAGTTATGGTGAATATCTCTTGAAAGGGGTGGAAATTGAACCTGAACCTGAAAACAAATGGAAAGGAAGAGAAGGAATAAGGGGGCGATATCAGTAAAAGTAAGACCAAAACTAGTATTTCATTTAACTTATCAACACTTACTCTATAACTAAACCCTGTGGGAAGATTTCCATCTCCCCTGATCTTCAATAGCAGGATTCAGATCTTGGTCCTCTATGAAACTCCAGCACAGGGTCCTGGAGCAAAGTGAAATTAGCTGAGCCTATTTAAAAGAAAAGTCACACTTACCGTGTGCTCTTACACACACCGAGGTGGAAAGTGCTCGCTTCCCAACAAGGCTAAATACCCTGGTAGCCAGCATCCTGAAAGAGAAAACATACACCTTAGCCATGAGCGTGGGAGGACATCAACTGGGAATGAGCCTCCCTGACCCAGAGCATTTCAGAAGTGAATGCAATTCCTTCCTTTGCTTCTCCTCAGCATAAATCAATCATTTTCTCTCACTGGCTGAATTCATAAAAGAATCTGGGATGAGGTTTTTCTTAATAGTCAGCACGTTTTTATGGAACTTCATTATAAACCAAGGGTCATAATATATATGTGCTCCAGACAAGTAACAGAAAATTGACCCTCTTAAAAGGAGAGAAAGTTTAATGACGGAAAATTCCAGAAATCATTCAAGAACCGCGCTGCCCTGACAGGCTCCATTCTCTGGAGGTCAAAAGGTAGCAGCTTGCCAGGTGCAGCAGCTCATATCTGTCGTCCCAACACTTTTGGAGGCAGAGGCGAGAGGATTGCCCGAGCTCAGGGGTTCGAGACCAGCCTGGGCAACATGGCAAGACCTCATCTCCACAATAAATCAAAACAGCAGGGAGTAGTGGTGCAGGTCTGCGGATCCAGCTACTAGGAAGGCTGAGGCCGAAGGATCGCCTGAGCCCAGCAGGTGAAGGCTGCGGTGATCGCTAGCCATGAGCTGCCACTGCACTCCAGCCTGGGCTACAGAGTTGAGACACCAACTCAAAAAAAAAAAAACGGGTACCAGCTCACAGAGAAGGTGGCCGCGTCCACTCGCCCGGGGACCTGCTCAAAGCCTCACGCTGCCTGTGCACAGGCTGGAAGGGGCCATGGGAAAAGGCTGCAGGTCCAGCCCTGTCCACCTCCAATCCACATGGAGAGCGGGCCACCGAGCTGAGCCCCGTAGGCGGGGCCTTGAATTCAGGCCACTCTACCCTATACGGCCCTTCAGATCGACCCTGCCGAGGACCGCAGATGACGACTTGGGAAAATGACCCGCCTTAGAGCAAAATAAACCAGCATGACGTCTGGGCTGAACGCTCGCGCTGCTTCTCTCCCCGGGCCTGGCCGAGCGTGCGCGGACGCCGGGCGCCCTCCAGCCCTCGGGGAGCCCCGTTAGCTCCGGGGCGGGGTCGCGGAGACCTTGGCAGGAGGGAAGCCGAGGCTGCAGGCGCAGACTGGGCCTGCCGCCCCGGCCGCCGGCGGCCTCGGTCAGCGGGCGCCCCAAGGTCAGAGCCGAGCCCAGCTCGCAGCCGCGGGGGGACGGGTGAGGCCGGGCCCAGAGGCCGCGGCCTAGCGGACCCCGAAACCC